>NW_015180045.1:0-3323 GCF_001447785.1 Gekko japonicus
CAAGCACACAATTGCTTCACAAACCCAGCCTCTTTATTCACCCATCCTGGTACTCCAGACTGCTTTTAATAAACTACAAGCCATTGCTTTATTAGGGAATCAGCCACCAGACATAGCCAGCAAATGGCTGTAATATACGTGGATCTGTTATCCGCGCACGGGCATGGTTCCTCTTTAGACCCCATGGTCTAACGCCATAACCAGCCAAAATGCAACAAAATGGGTGTTACGTAACCAATAATCTGATGTACATTCACCGGGGCATTGCTTTGAGCGTGCCCGGTGAAAATCACACTGGGCATGTGCTGGACTGGGTAGACTAATACCCCAATGGATCCCAAAAGAATGTTAATGATGGTAGTTATTTTACAACAGATTGATGGGATTCCCCTAGTGGGCAATAAGGCACTCTGACGTTTTCCTGGTTCCAAGCAGATAAGAAAATGCCTCCCTTAATGTGTGTCAAAAAGACCAAAATGGTCTACCATTCCCCAGCAATTGAAGAAAAAGAAAGGATTACCAAGAAGTGGTCGTGAGTTACCCGGTGTGACGACCCAAGAGAGAACCTACCAACTATACCTTTAGGACAGAACACTGTGCCCAGTACTTTCTATCTCTCCTTGCCCCTAACCGAACAGGCCAGGATGACCTCCAGGGCGAAATGCCCGAGGCAAAAAAAACATATATACCTCCCGTCCCCACCCCTTCACATGCAATAAAAGAAGGGGGGGGGGTCTCATGATGAGTGCCAACCATGCAGCAGGCTTGGCTCAGAGCCCAGTCCTCCCGCTATAATGTGGCCCTCCATAGCAACTCACAAAGGCAACCACTTGTGGAGGTCAGAGGCCATCCTGAGGGTTAAACTTTATTATTGCCAACCATGGCCATGTCCCATGGGACGGCCCACTCAGCGGCACCCAGGCTTCACGTTGAAGCACCGGCAGCTCCCCCGACGCCTTAGCCAGGCTACTTCAGTTCAGACACCGAAGTAGAGGAAGATCCACTGCGAAGAAGGCTGCCGGGACATCTGACCTGCTGCGATATGAAGCCATCGATGCAGTAGTTGTAGCAGGGTCCTGAGCCATGGAGGCCCCGTCCTCGCTCACTGCCTGTGTATCTGACCGCCCTTCAACAAGAGACAAATAGGTTATACCTCTGGATGAGCACACCAAATGGGCAGCCACAAGTCTACTCAGCACCCAGCCCTTCCACCAAACTAATTCCTGTGGTGATAATCCTGCAGCCCATGCACAGCATACCACCCTCCAGCGTCTACCAATGCGCTTCATCCCCTTCTTCAGGGAAGACAAGGTGGCAGCTGGCCATTCGGAAACAGCTCCGGATTGACTGTTTGCCCCAGTAGGGTTGCTAAGGGCTGGGTTGGTAAACATCTGGATACTTCGAAGGTAAAACCAAGAAAAAAGGGGGGTGGGGTCCATTATTGCCTGTCGCCAAGTAGCCCCACTCAGGATGGCCATACTGAACGCTATGGGGCCTACAAGGCAACAGACTCACTGAGGTGGCTTGCAGCCTCTGAGCCACACCACATGAGCTTTCAAACTATACATCCCCGAGCTACCCTTGACCAGAAGGCTGCTTGGTCCAGGGGGAGAGAGGGGGCCCAGCATGCACAATGCCATAGGTCTACCTTACAGGCAGCATCCTTGGTATCGCTGCACACTGCCTACTGAAGACCAACTACAAGAAACTCCCTGAGGACTAACTATGACTGCTCACCTGTGCTCAAGGGCTAGCATGACTTAGGTAAAATAGCCCAAGTCATAATACAATGACTGCTGCGATGCAATATTAAGTAGATGATGGAAAGTGCCATCCAGTCACAGCCAGCTTATGGCGTTCCCGGGGATTTCAAGGCCACAGACCTTCAGAGGCGATTCACCTGTATATGCATAGCAACCTTCATGTCCCTGTATGGTCTCCCATCCAAATACTAACCAGAAACAACCCTGCTTGGCTGCCAAGTTCTGAGAATGAATATAGTCTGAGTCGTCCAGCTCCAGACTAATAACGGACTAGGTCCCATACAATGGCCCCCTACCTCTAACACAAGATGACCCCGGAAGGAAGGAATATCGAACACCCTAAGCTGTGTCATATGAAGTAAGATCCTGGAGCAAGCAAGGGTGGTGGTGCCACTCAGCTTGCGATGTCCGTTCTGTGACCAAAAAAACCTTTAATATTGCCACCACCCTATGCATCTCCATGCACCTGGGAAGGTTAGAATTGAACCTGGGCCCCCAGACCTGCACATTCAAAGGGGGGTCTCCACTGAGCCCAAATCCCCCGATTCAACAAGAAGGTGGGAAGGGACCCAGCAACCATGGGTAGCCCCAAGAGCACCCAAGAACAAACTGGCAGAATACCTTGCCTGCCTCTGCCTAGCAACCCTGGACGTCCTTGGATTTTTACCAGCCCAATACAAACCAGGGTAGACACACTTAGCTTCACAGATCTGATGAGATCAAGCTAACCCGGTCAACATATGAAGCTGCCTTCTACTAAAACTGACCCTCGGCCCTTCAAAGGCAGGTTGTCTATGCATACTGACAGCGGCTATCCAGGGTCTCAGGCTGAGGACTTTTACATGACCTCCTAGCAACCTGATCTTTTTAAACTGGACCTGCTGGAAACTGAACCTGGGACCCTCTGCATGCCAAAGCAGATGGTCTACCACTGAGCCACAGTCCCTACCCATTAAAGGACAGGACCGTAAAAAGCGTGGTGCACAAGCCCTGGGCCCTGCCAGCTAGCCATGAAGCCCCAATCCCATGGGCTGCTCCGCCCCCATCTATTGGTCCACATGGCATTCCACCCTTCCCCGGTAGGGGGACCCGATACTCGAATGCCCACCTGCAATGTTCCCTCTAAGCTGTGGAGTCTTGTGAGCAAGAATTCTACTTTGTGAGCAAGCAATTTGCTACTGCATAAATTAGTTTGCTCTGGAGCCATACCTCCTGAGCTAAGCCAAAAATGTGTGAGCCGGAGGCTAAAAACTATGAGCCAGCTCACACTAACTCAGCTTAGAGGGAACACTGTCCACCTGAACACCCTCGACTGAGAGAAGCAGCCCCAGGGCCACCCCACGCACGCAGAACTACCCGCCTGCCATTCCCGAGCGCAAAAGTGCGCCGTGATCCGGCCCCGCGGAGGCGCACAGCCGACCGCGGCCTCATCTGCCCCCATAGCAGTCATTTGGATGCGGCCCAGAGCGCAGAGCGGCGCCGAGATCCGGCCCCGCGGGAGCGCACAGCCGCGAGCGTGGCCTCGTCCGCCCCAGAACAGCCATCCGCGGCCCAGAGCGC
>NW_015180046.1:0-3076 GCF_001447785.1 Gekko japonicus
CTCCATTGTGGTAGAGACCACAATCCCACCATTGTGCTAGAGACCACAGTGCCTCCATTGTCCTACGTACCACAGTGCCTCCATTGTCCTACGGTACCACAGTGCCTCCATTGTCCTACGGTACCACAGTGTCTCCACTGTCCTACGTACCATAGTGCCTCCATTGTCCTACGTACCACAGTGCCCCCATTGTCCTACGTACCACAGTGCCTCCATTGTATTGGACAACAGAGTATCTCCATTTTGCGAGACAACACAATGCCTCCATTGTACTAGACAGCACAATATCTCCATTGTGGTAGAGAACACAATCCCACTATTGTGCTAGACAATACAGTGCCACCATTGTGCTAGAGACGACAATGCCTCCATTGTCCTACACCCCACAATGCCTCCACCATATTATACGACACAATGCCACCATTGTCCTACGTACCACAATGCCACCATTGTCCTATGCCCCACAATCCCTCCACCATATTATACAACACAATGCCACCGTTGTATTAGACAACAGATTGTCTCCATTGTTCTATAGACCACAATGCCACCGTTGTGCTAGAGACCACAATGCCACCATTGTTCTACGCACCACAATACCTCCATTGTACTAGACAACACAATACTTCCATTATCCTATAGACCACAATACCTCCATTGTTTCACAGACCACAATATCACCATTGTGCTAGAGACCACGATGCCACCATTGTCCTACACACCACAATGCCTCCATTGTACTAGACAACACAATACATACATTGTGCTAGAGACCACAATCCTATTATTGTGCTTGACAACACAATACCACCATGGTGCTGGAGACCACAAGGCATCCATTGTCCTAGGAACCACAATGCCTCCATTGTATTAGACAATACAATGCCTCCATTGTACTAGCCCACACAATACCTCCATTGTTCTAGCGACCACAATGCCTCCATTTACCTATGCACCACAATGCATCCATTGTCCTACGCACCACAATGTCTGCATTGTATTAGAAAAAATAATACCTCCATGGTGTGAGACAACACAATGCCCCCATTGTATTAGACAAACGATTGCCTCCGTTGTATTAGACAAACGATTGCCTCGATTGTATTAGACAACACAATGCCACCATTGTGCTAGAGACCACAATGCCACCATTGTATTAGACAACACAATACCTCCATTGTGTGAGACAAAAAATGCCTCCATTGTCCTATAGACCACAATACCTCCTTTGTCCCATGGACAAAATTGCCTCCATTGTGCTAGGCAACACAATGCCACCGTTGTGCTAGGCAACACAATACCTCCATTATTCTAGAGACCAGAATGTCACCATTGTGCTCGGCAACACAATGACACCATTGCGCTAGAGACCACAATGCTAGAGAGCACAATGCCACCATTGTGCTAGAGACCACAAGGCCTCCATTGTCCTACTCAACACAATGCCTCCACTGTATTAGACAACAAAATGCTTCCATTGTGCTAGACAATAAAATGACACCATTGTGCTGGAGACCACAATGCCTCCGTTTTCCAATGCACCACAATGCCTCCATTGTATTAGACAACAGATTGCCTCCATTGTGCTAGAGACCACAATGCCTCCATTGTCCTATGCACCACAATGCCTCCATTGTCCTACACACCACAATGCCGCCATTATGCTAATGACAACAATGTCACCTTTGTGCTAGAGCCACAATGCCTCCATTGTGGTAGAGACCACAATGCCACCATTGTCCTATGCACCACAATGCCTCCATTGTCCTACGCACCACAATGCTGCCATTATGCTAATGACAACAATGTCAACTTTGTGGTAGAGCCACAATGCCTCCATTGAGCAAGAGACCACAATGCCTCCATTGTGCTAGAGACCACAATGCCTCCATTGTGCTAGAGACCACAATGCCTCCATTGTGCTAGAGACCACAATGCCTCCATTGTGCTAGAGACCACAATGCCTCCATTGTCCTATGCACCACAATGCCTCCATTGTCCTACACACCACAATGCCGCCATTATGCTAATGACAACAATGTCACCTTTGTGCTAGAGCCACAATGCCTCCATTGTGGTAGAGACCACAATGCCACCATTGTCCTATGCACCACAATGCCTCCATTGTCCTACGCACCACAATGCTGCCATTATGCTAATGACAACAATGTCAACTTTGTGGTAGAGCCACAATGCCTCCATTGAGCAAGAGACCACAATGCCTCCATTGTGCTAGATATCACAATGCCACCCTAACCCTAGAGTGCACAATGGCCACCTTTGTGCTAGGGGCCACAAAACCCCCGTTGTCTTAGGGGCCCCAAAGCCCCCTTTGTGCTAGGGGCCCCAATGCCTCCATTGTTCTACAGACTACAATTCCTCCACCGTGCTAGAGACATTGTCCTAGGGACCCCAATGCCTCCATTGTCCTAGAGAGCTCCATACCACCATTTTCCTAGAGATCTCAATGCCACCATTGTGCTGCAGACCACAAATGCCTCCATCGTGCTGGAGACCACAATGACTCCTGTATGCTTTCAGACCAGAAGGCCACCATTGTCCTTGAGAGCACATTGCTACCATTGTGGTACACGCCAGAATATTGAAATCAGAATAAAGCTTGAGAAAAACATTCATAGTGCCAAAATACAATCTAAGCAACATTCCTGAATGGAAAGAGCATGAAGAATGTAAAGAGCATGAAGAATGTAAAGAGCATGTAAAGTACAGATCTGCATTACTAAGTGCAAGTGAACATGTATCAGAAAAACTCTGGGTTGAAATCAGATATATTTTCAAAACAGAATGTGCAAGGACCATTCCTGTTGCCAGAAGAAATGAAAAGCCTCGATGGGTGACTGATGAAACTCTTAGAGCTGTGAAAGACAGATGAGAAGCAAAACTGGAAGGTAAAAGAAACAGAATCAAAAGCCTACATGCAGCATTCTCGAAATTCACATGTAGAGACACAGCGATCTATTTTAATAACCCATGTAAACAAACAGAAGCAAACGAAAAAGGAAGAACACAAGATGTGTTCCACAAGATTCAGGAAGAGATGAAAAGGAAATTCAAA
>NW_015180047.1:0-3709 GCF_001447785.1 Gekko japonicus
CTTCTTCTTCTTCTTCTTCTCTTCTTCTAGAGATAAGATGTAATTCTGGAGGATCTCCAGGTCCTACCTGGAAGCTGGCACCTCTAGATTTAACTGATGGCACCCCCATGTCCTTCCTCAAAGATTCTAGTTGGTTGGCTAGGCCATGCCTAGCATCCCTAAATTGTCTGCAGAAGAAGGTACCGTCTAAGCACGTAGTTGCCAGGTGTATATAAGCATTTACTAGTTTGCAGATCACAGGGTATATATTTATGTATTAAATGTATACCCTGTCCTACCCCAAAAAATGGGCTCAGGGTGGCTCACAACATAAAATCAGCAAACAATAAAACAATAAATAGCAACAGCAAATCAACCAAACCCATGCATTATAACACAATTACCCTAAGAAACTCCAGTGTCCAGAAACAGTAGGGCACTGGGGGGGGGAGTCAAAAACAGCACTGTGGACAGGACAGCAGGGTAATCATATGTGTAAACATTTTCCACATCTCTTTCTCATGAATTTGCCGAGAAGCTCCCGCTTTATTTAAGGTGGTTCAAAATGGCACATTTATTGACAGAATGCTGAGCTACATATTCAGAGAGAAAAAAAGACTGTGGAGCCATGGGGGATGGGAACAGTAGACATTGTGTAGTCTTTGGATGTGTCCCACTGATTTATGCCCAGAATAACCCATTGATTATGCCACTTGTTTGTAAAATTCTGTCCCCAGCATTATCTGCCTAAGCTATACTCTATTCGTTCTTCATAGGCATCTCGGCAACCGATCCTCCTTTCCTGTTTCCCCACACACACCTGCAACCTGACACAGTTACCCAGTCACCTCTGGGCCAGGATGCCCTCTGCCCACCCTTTCCACTTTCCCACCCCAAGAAGGAAGGCTTTTGTGGTTTGTCTTCCTGGCTGAGAAGTACTGGAATGACTGTTTTTGTGGTTGCCGTTCCTGGCAGTGTCAGGGCTTCTAGGAATGCAGAGCCCACAGTTTGAGGGTCAGGAGTGAGCTGGCGGCGGTAGGTTTGTGTTACAGCCCCAGTGAAAAAACAGAGCTAACCTAAACAACAAACCCGGATATCATAATCAAATGAATGTGATGCGTTCGGATATTTGCTTGGATGATAATTCTTGAGTAAGAGTTATATCCTCCCTGGCCAGAAATGAGGGACCAAAAAAGCTGACCAGTTATCAGGTACACCTTTGTTGTAGAGCACCAGATACTGTATGTAAAATTTTAAAAATGATTTGCATCCACACTGAGCAGGATTTAGCAACCAGGCTCACTGGAGCTAGGGTTGCCAACTCTGTCTTGGGGAATTCCTGGAGATGGCGGGGGGAGCCTGGGGAGGCCGGGGTTTGGGGAGGGGAGGGAGCTCAGCAAGGTAGTCTCAAGATTGGTTATTTATTTATTTTTTATTTATTTATTTTCACACTTATATCCCGCCCTCCCCGGTGGGCTCAGGGCGGCTAACAGAGGCCAGATCATTAGTCTAGCCATAAGTAAAAACATATAAAAATATAAAACATTAAAACTAAGACTAAAGTGCTCTATCCAGTTACTAGTGGATATAATAGTTATAATTTGAGACGATCTCCAGGCCCCACCTGAAGATTGGCAACCCTGACTAGAATGCCTTGTCCTAAACATCCTGCCATATGTAGCATACCCATCTCATTGCCATCTGCAAAGACCTCTGTTTTTAAAAGAGCTTTTTAATATACAAAAATCTTGCTGCCCAATGCTTTCTATGTTAAATTAACAGAATGTGTGTAATATGCCATACAATAGCCACTACATAAGAACATAAGAGACGCCAATGTTGGATCAGGCCAAAGGCCCATCCAGTCCAACACTCTGTGTCACACAGTGGCCAGAAATACCAGGTGCCATCAGGAGGTCCACCAGTGGGGCCAGGACACTAGAAGCCCTCCCACTGTTGCCCCCACCCAAGCACCAAGAAGACAGAGCATCACTTGCCCCAGAGCCCCTATCTATACCTTGTGGCTAATAGCCACTGATGGACCTCTGCTCCATATGCTTATCTAATCTTATCTAATTCCCTTTTGAAGCCGTTCCACTAAAATCTCCTAGCATGCATACAGTGAGCGCTCTTAGCTTCTGCCTAAAGCTTTCATGTAGTCCAGCACAGACCCCCCCCCCCCATTCACTGAATGCCCTGAATGCACAGGGAGGGAGAGTGGGTGCAGAGTCCTGGCCCGGGGGGCCCCCCACCTCTGTGTGATCGGCTGGTCATCCGCAGGGGGGACAACCACATGGAGGAAGTGACTGTGGCAACTGTCCCCATGATCAGCAACATAAAGAAAACAGCATTGTTGATTGATCCCGGGGAGCGGGAGTCCACTTGGCCAGTTCCTCCCCAGTCCCCACTGTTACACCCTGCAGACAACCAGGTGATCACACGGAGGAGGAAACAGTGCACACTCATGCTTGCTCTCCCTCCCCACAGTTCAGGGGAGGCTGTCATCACAGTTCACGTGGGCTTTCATCTTTACCAGGCTAGAGTTGCAGCGCTGCTGTGGGAGCAGAGGACACCATTTAGGAAGGGCACTGTATGGAAGCCAATCCAAACACCCCAACTCTGTGTTTCAGGCCACACATTATTAGAGTCTCTATGAGAAAGGCGAGATATATAATTTAAGTAAATAAACACACAATTTTTACTGTTATGATTTTTCCTATTATGGGATATAAAAAAATGACAGCAAGACATATTCTTAAACTAGACTCTTCATTATTTGGCCATTTAATTGCAAATAAATCCCATAAGCGTACTTTGAACCCTGCTGAGAATTATCCCATCACATTACTGCAACTTAAAATGCTACCCCTGAATGGAAGAACTAAGATGGCTTTTCCTATTATGGATAGATACTTCTGTTGCAGAGAAAGAGAATTGAGAGTGTTAAATGTTTCAGTGTAAGAATTCTCCCAAGTCGGTGGCTGATCTTGGGAGCTTGTCACATTTAGGGATGCCAGCTTCCAGCTCACCTCCAGACTACAGAGATCAGTTCCTCTGGAGAAAGTGGGTGCATTGGAGGGTAAACTCTATGGGCCTTGTACTCCATTGAGGTCCAGGTCCTCCCCAGGCTCCATCCCCAAATCTGTAGGAGTTTCCCAGCCTGCTTCTGACAACTGTATCCCCCCCCATCACCTGCTGGAGGAGTCACATTACTTCTGTGCCTCATTGTTCCTCAACTTTGTTGTTGTTAGCTATTCAGTCATGTTCGATTCTTGGCGATTCTAAGGGCCAGCTCTCTCCAAGTTTTCCAATCTTGTACTGTTTTTTTAAGTTGTTCCATGCTCAGGCTGGTGTCAACTTTTATGGTGTCTAGCCACCATGTTCTTTGGTGGCCAGGTTTCCTTCTGCCGCTAACCAATCCAAGCATAATTGCTTTTTCTAGTGAGTTCTTCTGCATGACATGGCTGAAATATGTCAGTCGCCATTTTGTGATTTTTCCTTCTGGTTTTATGCCCTCCAATACTTGCAAGGAATGCGCAGGAGCTATCTCCAGCTCAAATGACTCGATTTTCCTCCTGTCTTGCTTCTTCATGGTCCAACTTTCACACCCATAGGTTGCTATGGGGTACACAATAGCACAGACTAATCTGCATTTGGTTGCTAGGCTGATGTCGTGGGGGGAAATAGCGGAGGGTGAATAGGGGCAAATGCAAATGCATTTTTGTTGACT
>NW_015180048.1:0-3873 GCF_001447785.1 Gekko japonicus
TGGCGGCTGCTGTCCAAAGGATGCTGTTTTGATCTGCCCAGCCAATCAGATCCCAAGGGGCCAGTCACAAGACCTGCTAGGCAAAAGTCCCACCTGTCCCCATCTACTTTCTGAATATACTTGGTGGGCACCAGGAAAGGTGTTGGCGGGCACCACAGCATTCACAAGTGTCACATTGGGGACTCCTGGCACGGGAAACACAGGCGAGATCCCACACCGGTGACAACCAGTCCCCCGCCACAACACTTTGAGTCTCGTCCATAAAGGGTTGTTCCATAAAGAGTTGTTTCAACTGGTGCGTAAGACACCCCTGAGACCTACTTCTGCCTCCAAGTGTATCCAAAAAATGCAGTACCAGATAGGGTTGCCAGCCTCCAGGTGGGGCCTGGGGATCTCCCACTTTCACAACTGATCTCCAGTTGACAGAGAGAAGAAGAAGAGGAGGAGGAGGAGGAGGAGGAGGAGGAGGAGATTGGATTTACACTCTGCCCTTCACTACCCAAAGGTGTCTCAGAGCGGCTCACAAACTCCTTCCCCTTCCCCTCCCCACAACAGACACCCTGTGAGGTAGGCGGGGCTGAGAGAGTTCTTGACAGAAGCCGCTCTTTTTCAAAAGCAGCTTTGCCGGAACTATGGCTTGCCCAAGGTCATCCAGCAGCTGCAAGCAGAGGAGTGGGGAATCAAACCCGGTTCTCCCAGATTAGAGTCCGAGCACCTAAGCACTGCACCAAACAGCCCCTCTGGAGAAAATGGCTGCTTTGAAGGGTAGACTCTATGGCACTGTCCCATGCTGAGGCCCTTCCCCTCCGCAAACCCACCCTCTCCCAGATCCACCCCCAAAGTCTCCAGGTATTTTCCAACCCAGACCTGGCAACCCAAGTACCAGAGGTTGCAAAAAAAACCTAGCTGGAGCAATGAAGAGGCATGGACTTCCGTCTAAATTGTGCCTCCTTGCCCAACCTTAGCCTATATAGCAGCTTTACGGCCTCTTCACAAACATCACTAGGGATGGGCACAAACTAGGAAAATGCAGTTCTGTTCAGTTCATGGTGTGATTCAGGTATCGTCACGAAGTTTTACAGGCCAAACAAAATGGTTTGGTTCATAGGGTTTGTTACACGGTAGAATGGCCTCCCAGAGAGCTACAGACACTAAAGTCACAGGGGGTCTCTGGCTGACTCTCCACTACCTGCCCGACATTTTTGGTGAGGATTGGATGTACAGGGTCTGAGGTATGCCCCCCCCCCACCCAAAGAAGGTGCTCCCAGGAAAGTGCTTCCTGGGGAAATAACAGGCACAGGTTCAGGAGGTTCAGGAGTGTATAGAATGGATCCTGTGGACGTTAGAGACACCAGATGCACAGGGTATCTTTCCCCCCCCCATGCTCTTCTACATACCCTCCAAGTTATGTGCAAATTGGACTGGGGGGGTCAACGTTATGCCCCCTCCCACAAGTTGCTGTCCCGGTCGCAGCCGGGACCTCTCGGGACCGCCGGGGAAAGGAGAGACACCTGGCGCGCTCAACTGTCCTCCCCCAGCCCCGCTCAACACACTCACCCGGATGGCAAGGGCGTGGCAGACGACGAGGGCGGTGGATGGCGACGGGCTGGGGCCAAGAGGAGGCGGCAGGGAGCCGGGGGCCGCGTGGGTGGCACTGCGGCAGGGGAGCGGAGTCGCAGGAAGGGCCTGGGCCGGCCTGCGGCCTGCAGCGGGGACGACAGGGGCGGGGACGACTGGGGCTCAGGAGGCAGGGAGGCGTACTCCACCGGCCCCGGGAGCGGAGCGGGCAACACACGGGGCGTCGGCCCGGAAGCAGAGGGAGGGGCCTTTACAGGGAGGCGGGGCCAGGGAGAAGGAGGAGCAAGGGGCCGAGGGGGGAATAAAAGGAGGAGAGGAGCGAGCCGATGAGGAGGACCTGGGCTGTCTACAGCTCTAGCCCGGCGCCAGGGAGTGGGAATAGCCGCAGGAGAAAAGCCAGACACCCAGGACGGGCCAAGAGGGCGAGGAAACCCTCTGACTCGCCCGTCCTCTGAGGCCAGCTCCCTCCTTGGATATTCTCCTTCTCGGCTCCTGCCACCTCAGCCGCGGCAAAGAAGGCCCTCTTCTGCTGGACACGGCAGGGAAGGCAGGCAGCACGGCGACTGGCAGCCAACCCCTCAAGGGAGGCGGAGAGGGTGACAGTTGCCCTGAGGAAAAAATGTCAGGCACAGGTTCAAAAGTGTATAGAGTGGACCCCCAGCATGCTAAACACACCAAACACACAAGGAGCCCCACTCCACCATCTGCTCTGCTACAAGACAAAAAAGATGTTAGCGCCACACCAGAGACGCCAGCAGTTGCGAACGCTTTAGCCAGGATTTTGCAATTCGGGGGACCTTTAAATAAGTCAGGGGGCACTGACGTCCCAAAAAAAAAAAATAAAAAAAAATTTAAAGCTCACTTTTGCAGTGTTCGCACTCCGCTCGCCTACACGGGGAAGCAAGCCACACTTGGGGAAGGGGCGGTGGTGAGGAGTCCTCCAGGTGGCCCAGAGAGTTGGGAGTCCTCTGGGTGGCCCAGAGAGCCAGGGGGTTGGGTGCCGGATGGAAGTCGGGGGGGGCTTGGCAGGAAGTCAGGGGGCCAGGCCCCGAAATGCCCCACTGCAGGTACAGGCCTGCCAGGAGAGGACAGTCCTGCCACCAGGCTACAAAATTGTTCTGCTCCATGTGGAGGGGATGGATGCAGACCGCACGGCACAAAACATCACTGCCGTGTGATACAGAGTAGCCTGAGGGAGTGGGTGGGCTGTGACAACATCGACCACGCCTACATGGTCATGAACGCTAGCACCAAGATGCTGGCAGAGGTGATGCATGTGCACCCGAAGGGCATTGTCTCCCTGGTGTGCATGCTTCAGCTGGTGGTGAAGGATGCTCTGGGGCTGGGGAGCACTCTCAGGACCACCTGGGATGCTGCCCCCCTCGAGACGCAGTTCTCCCACTTCTCATGAAGCATCAATTCTGCCAGTCTGCTGTGTGAGAGGCAGGGGGAGGGGGATGAGGAACTCCACCTATGCCACGATTGCACGTTTGGTGGAGCAGAAGAGTGCCACTCAGGATATCATCTCCTCCATGACCATCCTGCACAGGGAAGAGGAGCTCAGCATCAACTGCAATGACTGGATGACCCTGTCCCAAATCGTGTGTGTGTCCACAAGCCCTTCCAGGACACCACCGACATGATTTGCGCCCATACAATCAGCCTGGTGCAAGTCATACCCCTGATTCGAGGGCTGGACTGAGCACTGGCCTCTGCACTGGAGCTGGCTGTTCTCTCATGGGTCAGGGCCTTGGCAGAGGGTATACATTGTGGGTCTTCATCCAAGGCACCCAGGGGCTAAGCCCCTATGCTTGGCAAGAGCAGAGAGACAGGGTGACTCAGAGCCCTGAGTCCGCCTAACACCCAAACCTCAGCAAGGGAGAGAATTTCACAATCATGAAGGTATAAAATGTGAGTCCTCAACTAAGGCACTCATCAAGAGCAGAGAGTCGGGGTGACTCATAGCCCTGAGTCCACCTAACACCCAATCCCCTGCAGGGGAGAAAAGTTCACAATCAGGAGGGTATAAAATGTGGGTTCTCAGCTGAGGCACCCAGTAGCTAAGCCCCTCTGCTTGGCGTGAGCAGAGAGAGTAGCTCATAGCCCTGAGTCCACCTAACACCCAAACTCCAACAGGGGAGAGGAGTTCACAATCAGAAAGGTATAAAATGTGGGTCCTCAGCCAAGGCACCCAGTAGCTAGGCCACTCTGCTCAGTGTGAGCGGAGAGACAGGGTGGCTCATAGCCCTGAGTCCACTTAACCCCACCTAACCCCAAACCCCAGCAGGAGGGAGG
>NW_015180049.1:0-3395 GCF_001447785.1 Gekko japonicus
TTATGTTCTTATGTTCTTATGATCTGCCTGCCACCACGCCCTTTGGCCTGCAAGCTGCCCCTTGTGTTGGAATGGTTCTGTGTGTATTGTTGGGGTGGGAGACAGTAGCATCAAAAGGGGCACAGGAAATGGTGCATAGCAGTGTGCATAACTGAACATTTCAGCCCTGAGCAGAAACAAAAGGAATACTGGGACCTACCAAGGTTCTTTTAAGGGTTTTTTCCCCTTTAAAGCAACGAGAGGGGCCATGGCTCAATGGCAGAGCATCTGATTGGCAGACAGAAAGTCACATGAACACATGAAGCTGCCTTATACCCTTGGTCCGTCAAAGTCAGTCTTGTCTACTCAGACTGGCAGCCACTTTCCAGGATCTCAGCCAGAGGTCTTTCACATCACCTACTGCCAGATCTTTGAACTGGAGATGCCGGGGATTGAACTCGGGACCTTCTGCATGACATGCAGATGCTCTACCACTGAGCCATGGCCCTTCCCAGAGTTAAATTCTCCAGCTTGTCCACTTAAAAGGACAACACAGAGTAGGTGTAGGGTTGCCATCCCCCCCCCGATGGGGGCGAGGGTTTCCCGCTTTTGCGGCCCCCAATACACCACCAACCAGCTGGCTGGTGGGGGGAGCCCTACCCCTGAAGGGCCCCATCATGCCTGAAGTACCCAGTGTGATGACGTCACCTCCAAGTGACGTTATCGTGCCGGGCACATCGTGCAGGGGGTGCTCTAGCATTTGGGGAAAACCTCTATGGTAACCATAGAGTTTTTTACCCAAATGCTAGAGTGTCCCCTGAACGAGTACCCCGGGAGCTGGGCTAGAGCCCTGTCCCAGGACACAGCTAAGACCAGACAACCCCAAGTGGGTGATGTTGTGAAAGACCGCCATCTGAGACCCAGAGAGCTGCTGCCAGTCTGAGTAGACAATACCGACCTTGATGGGCAGATGGTGTGATTCAGTAGAAGGCAGCTTCATATGTTTGTGGTGGTCCCATCTGTCTCAGTTACTAACTATAGATTCAAATTAGATTTCTTTTCTTCTGTCTACTTTCCCGTCTCCACTTTCAGGGTCCTACCAGAGATTCTGTTTGACTCCAGAGAACAGCTGCTGGCCTTACTGGAGAAAATACCGTCTCAAAGGTTCAGATTTATTTATGAGAATTTTAACTTATTTTGTTTCTCCAAAACTGGGTTTGACTTAAATAAAGTAGTAGAACAATAGTAGCAGTATTCAATAAAGTACTTAAATGAAGTAGTAATAGAACGATTACAGGTTTAAAAAAATCACTTCCACCAACCCAAAAAAAAAAGATTTTTCTTTTTTACTTCTTGCTAACACGCGGAATGGTTAGTTCTGTTGCAGGTGTTGAGAAATGGTGATCGTCCAAGGCCTTTGGAGGACAAAAATGAACCAGTGCCCAAATTTAAAAATGTACTGCTGTGGTTATTCAAAAGTGTATTTAAGCATTCGCTGTTATGATATATAGAGGGTGTGCCTATGTTTGGTTCATAGAAGCAATCATGTACAAGAACACGTATTATGACCTAATGAAGGGAGTGTCTCCCCCAACTGAAGCTGATCTTCCTGACTCTGGCAAAGGATTTCTAAGCTCTTGAGCTCGAATACGTCTGACTTCAGCTGCCGATGCCTGGATTCCTTTGACATCTGGAGCCTTCCCAGGAAGAACCCTGTAACCAGTTGTGGACCAGGCAAAGTGCTGGCACAGTGGGATTCATGTTTCCGCATGGGAATGTAAACTCCATTTTGTTTCTCTCACTCACAAAGCTAGAGGCAGGAGCAATATGGGCCCGTCCACAAAGGGTTGCCAAGACACAATCAAGCCGCAGCGGGGGACTCCTGGTTTCCTTTGGGAGCGTGCGCGCGCGAAGTGCGCATCACCCAGAAGTGACACAGCCGCGTTGGGGGTGGGGCTGCGGTCATCCGAGGGAAAAACATCGAGTTTTCCCACAGATGACCACGGCCCCGCCCCCGGCGTGGCTGCATCACTTCCGGGTGACGTGCTAACCCTGTAACCAGTTGTGGACCAGGCAAAGTGCTGGCACAGTGGGATTCATGTTTCCGCATGGGAATGTAAACTCCATTTTGTTTCTCTCACTCACAAAGCTAGAGGCAGGAGCAATATGGGCCCTTCCACATGGCTAAGAGCTTGGGATGACAAAAATGGGGAATTCACACCAAGGCAAGAAGAACCAGGCAGGACCCAGATTAGGAGGTGGCGATGGCCACATTTTACCAAGACTTGGTGGTAGGGTTGCCAACTCCCTCCTGGGAAATACCTGGAGATCTGGGGGTAGGGCCTGGGGAGGAACCTCAGCAGGGTATAAAGCCACAGAGTCCACACCGATGCTCCCTCTAAGCTGTGGAGTCTGGTGAGCCAAAATTCTACTTTGTGAGCTGCTGGCTTTAAAGTGGTGAGCGAGCGATTGGGCTGCTGCATAAATGAGTTTGCTCTGGAGCCATCCTTCCTGAGATAAGGCAAAAACGTGTGAGCTGGAGGCTAAAAAAGCTGTGAGCTACCTCACACTAACTCAGCTTAGAGGGAACGTCCACCCTCCGAAGCAGCCATTTTCACCAGGGGAACTGATCTCTGTCATCTGGAGATCAGTTGTAATTCCAGGAGACGTCCAGGCCCCACCTGGAGTTTGGCAATCCTTTAATGCCAACCCTGAGTTGGGAAATTCCTGGAGATGTGGTTGCGGAGCTCGAGGAACACTGGGTTGGGGAAGGACCTCAAAGTGGTATAATGCTGTAAAGTCCACCCTCCAAAGCAGCCATTTGCTCCAGGGGAACTGATCTCTGGAGATCAGATTTAATGCCAAGAGATCCCCAGGCCCCAGAAGGAGGTTGGCAAAACCCTCCTTCGTGGTCCAGAGAGCCCCATTCCAATTTGCAAGCCTGCTACCACGGTATGGTCCACTTATTCCACAACTGTTGTTGTTGTGCCATGCCATGTTCAACTCTCGGCGATTCTATGGGCCAGCTCTCTCCATGTTTTCTGATCTCGTACTGTATCTTTGAGTTGTCCAATGCTCAGGTTGGTGTCGACTTTTATGATGTCTAGCCACCAAGTGTTCTTTGGTGGCCCGGTCTCCCTTTTTGCTGCTAACCGATCTGAGCATAATTGCTTTTTCTAGAGAGTTTTCTTTATACTTGTTCTCTGATTAGGTCGTGTTTGTCCACATTTGTCTTGCACCTGTGTTTGAAGTCATCTTGAAACCTCCTATGTACAGGCACAGTGTTCTTGATCCTGCTCAACAGGTAAGGTGTATTGGCTTTGAAAGTTAGCGCAAACGGAGGATGGCATAAAAAGGACGTACATTGGAAAATTGGGCATTCCAAAAACAAGGTGTCAGCTTTCTCCTTGTACTTG
>NW_015180050.1:0-3917 GCF_001447785.1 Gekko japonicus
ACAGCTCCTGGGGGTAGCAGGAGTCTTCTAGGAGTGGAAAGACAGGCCCCACAGTGAGAACAAATTAGACTGAGAAAACAGTGTCAATCAGTGATACCGAATGTGGTGCCCTTGGGTACCACTGTGCCCACCAATACGTTTCATGGTCTCCTTCTTTCCTAGTGCATCCCTTCCCCAAGCAAAGAACCAACCTCCATTTCCTTATTTATTATTTATTTAGAAAATGTAAAATGTTTATTGTAAAACATTAAAAGTTGCTAATTAAAACCTGGCATTAAATAACCAGATAGAGCATAAAAGAAGAAGAGCTCATTCAGTAAGAGCTTCTTCATGTTTTCTACAACACACTGATGGGAATCAAGCATGCGTAGGAGCAACCATTTTATGGCAGCACCCGCCAACTGTTCTCAAAATTCTACAAGTGTCCGCAAAATCAACAAGGCTAAAGACCTTTGGTGTAAATTATATGCATATCATACATTTAACTGGAATGACAGGCCCCACAGTGGAATGCCAACCCCTGGGGGTAGTAGATGTGTTCTGGGACTGGAATGACAGGCACTGGGGGTAGCAGGTGTCTTCTGGGGACTGGGCTTTCGAGCAAGGGAACCTTTACCTTTACTTTAAAACATTAAAAGTTGCTAATTAAAACCTGGCATTAAATAACCAGAGAGAGCATAAAAGAAGAAGAGCTCATTCAGTAAGAGCTTCTTCATGTTTTCTACAATGCACTGATGGGAATCAAGCATGCATAGGGGCAGCCATTTTGTGGCGACACCCTCCAACTGTTCTCAAAATTCTACAAGTGTCCGCAAAATCAACAAGGTTAAAGACCTTTGGTGTAAATTATATGCATATCATACATTTAACTTTCCTAACATGGAATGGTGCTTAATTTATTATGCAAACAATTCATCTGAGTTTCAAAATTATCACTTAATCCAGGATAAGAAGTTAACAGTGAACCCTTCTATGCATATAGCCGTAAGTAGTTGGCAGGGGGCATTTGGACTGCCAAATGCAGGCCACATGCATTCAGTAGCTCATTTACCATTCCAAGCTGGAGAAAATATTTGAGAGGAAATGGTGCTTATACTAGGGATGCCAGCCTCCAGATGGACCTGAGAATTCTCCGGAATTACATCTCATCCCCAGACTACAGAGATCAGTTCCCCTGGAAAAAATGGATGCTTTGGAGGGTAGACTCTGCAGCATTATATCCCAGTGAGGTCTCTGCCTTCCTTAGGCTCCATCCCCAAATCTCCAGGAGTTTCCCAACCTGGATCTTGCCACCCTTCCCCCCCCCATTCCCCATTGGTAGCCGGAGGGACCTGGCAACTCTAGCTTGTACAACATTATGAACTAGTCAAATTCCTATTACAAACCACTGCTTGTGAACTTTGTTGCACAAAGTTGTGCTTTTTCTTTTCTTTTCTTTATTTATTTATAAAGAATGCTCCCCTCAATTTTGGCCTTATGGGAGCATGGAAAGCCAATCCCTCATATAGACAAGCATTTATTCTTTAGCAAAAAATGAAAATGTATTGCCAGCCAGATGTTTATCTAAAAGCAGAGTGGCTATACATGTACATAGTGGACCCACACAATGGATACTTATGACCACATCTGTACTCTGTGAGCAAAGATATTATGTCACCTGCCACATTAATTTGTTTGCTAATGCAGTCCTTTGTCTTGTATAACTGTGGTTTATTTCTCTTGAGACTAAAAAAAAATCAATGAAGATCCTGTAACTTTACAGAGACACACTGCAATATTAAATATAGCCCTGGGAATTCACATCAGAAGAAAGGATTTCTGAGACATTCAGCAGTACACATTTTTGCAATTAATTTCTTTACTAAAGTATCTTAGCTCATGAGAGAAAAGGAGTAGCTCGTCCTCACCTCTGGAAAAAAGGCCAGGTCATAAGCTGGTACTCAAATCAGTGTTTAATTAACCAAGAAAAATATCAATAGGGGAACATCTTGAATGTCAACGATAATATGGAAATACTGGTTCTAATTTAATACAATGAAGTTTCTAATCATGGCTATATCATATAAATGAGACCTAAGCCATCATTAAATTGAAGAGATAACAAAATGCTCCTGAAGAGATAACAAAATGCTCCACAGGTACTTACTACATAGGTCAACAAATACAATTATGGTACAGGTGCTTGGGTGAACAAGAGTTTTTCCCTTCCTGTGAACCAGGATTCTAAACCTCAGGTAATCCCAGTTCAGAATCCTGGTAGTTTTTGGGGGGAGGGGGGGGGAGACACAAATCCCATGTCACTCCGTACCTGTATTTGGATGTCACACTAAACTGGAGCCTGATTTATGGGTTCCCAAAGCTGGAAGACTTTGATCACAATGGGGGAAGGGAGAGTGGAGGAACAAGGTGAGCATATGAGCAGAACAACAAGCTGCAGTTGTACGCATCACAATCAGTGACAGCTTGTTGAAGTGCATTGAAAGGTAGAAAAAGGAAAGGAGACCATCCCCTTAGCAGTGGCCATTACAAGGGAATGGCAAAGGTGGATAGCATCAGGAGTAGTGTCACGAGCCCTCCTGAATCCCAGTCACTGTTCAGTAGTGGCACCTCTTACTACCCTCTGCCCCACTTCATCAACTACCACTGGAATAAACCTCTGGCAAGGAGTAAAGACAGAACTTTCTGAAAGCTATTTATAACTTGTATGAAAATCAACGCTGAAATCCTGTATTTCAGTCTCATAGTCCTAACACTAGGCTGGTTAATTTCCATTAATGCAGGGTTGCTTTTTCCTGATTCCCCCCTCCCATCTCCCAGGTCAGCATTTCAGAGATCATTTTTGGCTGCAGTGGGAGGGGGAGGCAAGGAAGTCCTATTCCACTGAGGGAAAGGCATTCCGTTACTAGAGAATGACCACAGGATCCAAGCCACTATCTTCTGCAGTTTCATCTCCAGGTTAGCAGCATTTCATCATGAATGTAGATTCTGCTGTACTTTTGGATATGTACAGTGCCATCCTATACCCTCCTTAATCCAGTGGGCTTAGAAGGGTATAATGGGGGGGGCTTCACCCATGGGGGGGGCTTCACCACAACCTCCCCTTGCGACACATGCGACATCATCCATATTACACTCATCTGTCCTGTGTTAAAGTGTTCATGCAGGGCCGGACCATCATAGACAAATTTTAGGCACTTGCCTAGAGCGCCCTCTGCTGGTGGGTGCCAAAATGGCCGCCCCACCCCCTCCCTCGCCTCAAAGCCCTGCCTGCACAGTGCACTGCACACACTGCTCCACTCTTCGCCTGATTGCCTGTGCACCTCAGTGCCTACACAGCCAATGCTCCTCCTTCATCATCGCTGCTGCCTGACCGGACCCCGTCCCACCCCTTCCTTGCTCCCCTCACCAAACAAAAGTCCTGTGGCTGCGCGCTGCTTCACTTGCCCGCTGTTCCTCAGTGCCGGTGTGCGTGTGCTCCGTCGTGAAGCACAACGGAGCATGTGCTGCACACACCACCCGTCAGCCGCTCCACTGTGCCTCCCACCCGCCCAGTCATGAACTTGGAAGGAATCTGTGCCCCAGGCCCCTGGAATTTAAGGTTGGTTGGGCACAGCTGTGAGGGAGAGCCTTCCCACCCCCCCAGATGAAAGGGGCTCCTCCAGGCCACCAGGGCCAGCCTCACCTAGCCCCACCTGCCCTTCCCCGGGACTGGAGGTGACAAGTTTGGCCCGCGCCACTACAGCCAGCTGAGACTTGAGCAAGCCCTTTCTCTGCTGCCTGGGCTGGGCCTCCCTCCAGGTGTGGAGGGGTGCCCTGTGGCCTCGCGGTGCTGCTGCTTGGGGAGGGGGCTGACTGTCCCCCACTCTGCTGACTGCAATGGGTGGTGGGGGGAGAAGGGCATGGGAAAGGCCCATGGG
>NW_015180051.1:0-2992 GCF_001447785.1 Gekko japonicus
TTTTTCTACAACAAGACCCCTGGTCCTGAAGATACAATTGGTGCAGAATGGGTCATAAGAACCATACCACTCCAGTCTTGTTGCACCTACACTGGCTCCCAGTTTGCTTCCAGGCCCAATTCAAGGTGTTGGTATTGACCTTTAAAGCCCTATATGGCTTGGGGTCTGCATACCTTAAGGGCTGCCTACTCCCATATGACCCTACCCAACCACAAGTATTCTTTGGAGGGCTTGCTGAGGTGCCCATGACATCTGAGGCTAGATGTATGGCAACCCAGGAAATGGCCTTCTTGGTTGTGGGACCAAAAATATGGAATTCCATGGGGATGTCCTCTTCTTTCACTGACTGCCACCAGCAGGTGAAGATTTTTTTTGTGTGTCCAGCATTTCCTTGCTGATTCTCGCTGACCTCTCTTCCCATTCATGTGTTTATTTGTTCAGGCGTTCTATTTTAATGTTTTATATATAGTTACATGTGTTCTTGTTTTAATGTTTATATTGTTTGCTGCCTTGGGGACCCTAAGATGAGCTGAAAGGTTTTATTGTGACAACAGCAGCATCAGACCAGAGCGACCAGGCTGTTGAGCTAGTGTGGAAGGATGGATCTGCAAAGTTGGTAAGATGAGTGGTATTCATACAGGGTACAGGAATAATAGGAACTCTACATGAGTAACAGTGCAAGCCTGAGAACTCTTTCCTGGGAGTAAGCCCCACTTGAATAAACCTGAGCAGTTTCTCAGGAGACTGGCTTGGGATGCCCCTGTAACACAGCAATCCTAAGCAAGTCTATTCAGTATCCTATTCACATCTATTCTGTGGGCCTTACGTGGGATGACACTGTAAATTATCTAGTTGTTCCACCATTCAAGAGGAAATTAACTAGTTGTTCCACAGCTTCAAGAGGAAATTGGATAAACATGTGGAGCAGAGGTCTATCTGTGGCTATTAGCCACAAGTTATAGATAGGAACTCTAAGCCTGGGACAAGTGATGCTCTTTATTCTTCGTGCTTGGGCAGGGGCAACAGTGGGAGGGCTTCTAGTGTCTTGGCTCCACTGGTGGACCTCCTGATGACTCCTGGTATTTTTGGCCACTGTGTGACAGAGTGTTGGACTGGGTGGGCCATTGGCCTAATCCAACATTGGCTTCTCTTATGTTCATTGTCCAGCAGTAGCAACACTAGTAGCCCCAGGGATCAATCTACTGTGGAGTAAACTGAAGGCAACCACTTCAAACAGAAGATGTTAGTTGCCTGTAAACAGTAGCAAGTAAGAAAGGTGGTGTGGTATAACTCAATCTCATTGATCTCAGAGGTTAAGCAGGGTCAATACTAGGGATGGAAACCACCAAGGAAGATTCTGCAGAGGAACACAATGGCAAACCACCTCCGCTTCTCACTTGTCTTGTAAGCCCCTCACTGCGGTCATCAGAAATTGGCTGAGACTTGTCCCAAACTGTATGAATTGGCGTTTCTGGTTGTATGTTTCTCTTGAAAAATTCTTTGATTTCTACTTTTGTTTTTTCTACAAATTTAGTATCTTTAAGAAGACTGTTGTTTAAGGTCCATCTTCTTTTTTTCCATGTTTCTTTGAAAGAGAGTAATATCGGGTTGTGATCCGCAAAGGTTTTGGGTAGGATTTCTGCCTCTATCATCTCTCCCAGCATTGTAATATTTATCCACGCCATGTCTATACAGGACCATGATTGGTGTCTGTTGGAGTAAAATGTAAAGTCTTTTTTATTTATATTCCTAACTCTCCACGCGTCTAATAAACCATGTTCCTCTGCTGTTTGTATGAAAATTTTATGCAAATTTAGGCCTGATTTCGAATTTTTACTTCTTTTTTTCCTGTCCATTTCTGGGTCAAACACCGCATTATAATATCCAATTATACATATATTTTTATATTCTTTAGTTGCAAGAATTCGTCTTAGACTTTTGAAAAAGTTCTCTTGATTCTGGTTGGGTGCATAAATATTTATGATTAAGGATTCTATCCCGTTTCTTTTAATCTTGATTGCTATTATCCTCCCATCTTCTGAGGCATGTACTATTTCTGGGTTTAGATATTCTTTTGCGTATATTACCGTTCCAGCTTTTTTCCTGTCATTTGAGGCAATAAATGAAGCTCCTATTTTTTTACAGTTTAAATATTTCTCATCCCCTTTTTTTATATGGGTTTCTTGCAAACATACTACATCCACTTGCAATTTTACAATTTGGTGAAAGACTTTTCTTCTCTTCTGTGGGCTGTTCAGCCCATTTACATTTATTGAAAGGACTTTAAATTTTTTAGTGTTTTCCATTTCCATCTGCATACTGATTTGATCTGTTTTTGTACTGGAATCGTGTTAGAATATTTGAAGTAGTCATGTCCTGTCTCTTTCTCTCTTTCTTTGCTTTTATTCTTTTTTCTTTCTCTATTTCCTGTTGACCCTTTGGTTCTTCTGATTCTGATTCAGTTTCTCTTTCTCCTTCTTCTTCTTTCTGCCACCCTAGGTCTTCACCATTTCTTTCCAAAAAGTTTTCTATTTTAAAAATAGAATCTATCCTCTGTCTTCTTCCTTTGTATTCAAACAAAATTCCTTCTGGTATTAACCATCTAAAATTGATTTGGTTTGCTTTCAATAAATCTGTCAGGGTATAGTACATCTGTCTTCTCTCCCTTACTCTCCATGGTATTTCCCTTAGTAGTTTTATTTCCGCATTTTGAATAGTGATCTTTTTTTCATATGACGCTCTAAGAATTTTTTCTTTTATGTCACGCTTGTAAAATTTTACGTGCACTTCACGGGGTACTTTATGCTTCCTAGCATATGCTGAGTTTCTTCTGTATATTGTTTCTATTTCATTTTCTATTTCTTCCTTTGTTGCAATTTCTAGTTGTTCTGCTAGGCTTTGCGCAAGCTCTTCTTTTAAATTTTGTCCTATTGTTTCCGGTATATTTTGGCACCTAAGCAAATCGTGCTTCTAACGATGATGCCAACTTATC
>NW_015180052.1:0-2935 GCF_001447785.1 Gekko japonicus
GATCACAGTAAGTACTTGGAAACCCTAGTTGAGTGATTCAAGCATAGGCACTTCTATTGTGTACATACAAGGCCAACTTTACACATGCTACTGGGGTAGGGTTGTCAAGCCTCCCTTTGTGGTGGAGGGTCCCACTGCCCACTGCTACTTCGAGTGGTGACAGGAGAATTTTTTAATATGCAGTCTCATGTACGTACAGGAAGTTCTTTCTGGAAGTGATAAAGTTCCCAGCAATTCCGACAGCTACCCTTGTCACTTCCAGTAAAAATTTCTGTTAAGTCTACAGGGCTGCATTAAAAAAAAAAATCTTCCATAACACTGTGCCTCTCAAACCCTTCCACGCATTGGCAGGCATTGCCTGCCAACCTGCACTGAGGATCTGTGAATGGACTGGACAATCAGTAGGAATCAGTGGGGAGCAGGAAAATTGGGGGGTTGTTGACAGGTGATAGTGTGACTTAACTTCCAGGCAGAACCTAGATCAGTCCTAAAAATTGTGGGAACTTCTATGATAGAATCATAGAGTGTATGGAGGATGAATGAGAAAGATGTGAAACCTGAGACCTGTGATGTGTAGTATTGCTAATGTGCAAGTGACAGTGGATGGTGCCAGCTGAGATGAATGGCAGAGCTGGTTTATTTGTTTATTGACTTAGTTTATTTATACTCTGCCTTCCTCACTAAGACTCAAGGCAGATACAAAATTTAAAACAGTGCAATAGCAACCGTATAAAACATGAAATGTAAGAACTGGATTACCAAAATCAGAAAACAATGCAGTAAAAAGAAAATAATGCATATTATAAATTGTGTCATAAACCACAGCCCTTGTTACTTTGTAGAAGTGGCATTCCAAACAATTCCATTTTACTACAGCTCTACTCTCTGTATTAAAAATGCCCTCCTGAACAATTATGTTTCACACATTCTGTGCAACAACAACAGAAGTGTGGGAGCCTTCCTTCACTTAAAACTGTTTCCACAGTTCCCTATTCACTTGTGAATTGAGAATCTGTGAAGTCTTTCTTTTGGGTTGGGAGCAATGTTCCCTCTAAGTTGTGGAGTCTTATGAACAAAAATTCTACTTTGTGAGCTACTGGCATTAAAGCTGTGAGCGGGCAATTTGGCTGCTGCATAAATTAGCTTGCTCTGGAGCCATCCTTCCTGAGCGAAGACAAAAATGTGTGAGCCGGAGGTTAAAAAATTGTGAGCTAGCTCACACTAACTCAGCTTAGAGGGAACAGTGGTTGGGAGTGTCAAATTGTAAATGTTAGATATTGCTTTAAATCTCCAGCCTATTCACTGCAGCTCATGTATTTCACATACTGAAGATTGATGTATATTTGAGAAATATTTGGAGCCTTATGTGATGTTAAGTCATATATGACACAGCTGAGCAGTGGCAGGAAGGGCCCAGGAAACCCTACCTGCAGCTGTGGGTTTGGAGGCTGCTTCTATACTCATCCTTCAGGTGTTCAGGATCTCTATATTTATTTTTATTTTATTTTTTATATTTATACCCCGCCCTCCCCGCAAGCGAGCTATAGGTGCAGTGGCTGCTCAGGTAAGTACAGGTGTGGCTCCACTGCACAACTTATTTGTTTTGTTGACAGAATTTTATTTAATTAAGCTTGCAGTATGTTTTGTTGTAACTTTGATTTGCTTGATCTTATGATCAAGATAATAATTACTTTCTAAAAGGAGGAAGGCGGCAAAACTATAGCACTGATTGCAATGTTATAGTAATACACTTTTCAAAATTTCCTCATTATTAATGTTTTGGATAAGCACTGGTTAATAGCCAAAGAACCCCTTAAACTTTTCTGGCTGTTCCCTGCAGTTTCCCTTCCTTTATCAGATTTCAGTTGCTTATGTTGAATCAGAAGCCATTCCTATAGTTTACCTTTTTATAGGCAGTGCAGGATATACATGACGTAAGAAGGACCATTGCCCTAATCACTGTGTTTGTATCACAAACGGCTTCTACTTTTGCAAAACAATGAAATCTGGTTTCAGGGAAAGGTCATTAAAAACCTCTTAATAAAGTTATGAGAAATGCATATGGATCTTTCTTTTCATTTCTTAATGAGTACTGAATCCAGGAGTGTAAAACACTCACGAGGGCCATCTCAAGTCATTAGGGGGAAGGGTTGCCATATTTTGGAAGGCATAAATCTGACAAAAGGGTGGGTCTACCCATCCAGGGGCTTAATTTGGCCTACCACCCAAGGACAGTACCAGTGGGTGGGGTCTAGAGGTGGAACCCTCAACAGAGCTGATGGTTCAAAGTGCTGAACAAAGTGGACCAAAGGCAGAGCCAGAAAAAATAATAATTAATCTAAGGTGCACAAGCTTTTCCCTCCCTATCTTTGTTTGAGGTATGGGGGGGAAGTGAAGCAAAAAAGGCTGCAAAAGACAAGTGAGTGTTTAGAATGCTTTTGAGGCACAGAAAAACTTACACTGAAAATCAAAATTGGCTGGAAGCCTAGCTTTGTTGTAGCCTTTGAGCCAAAGTAGGCTGGCAGGACAGTTTAATCAACCTAGAAGGCAATACAGGAAAGACTAGAACACCATGCAACAAGAATAAAGCAAAGAAAAAATTGGAGAGCGAAATTAGTGTAAAAAATCCCAGAGCTAGGATACACAGAAAAATTGGTAAGTCTATATTAAATATGAAGAGTCTCATTTAAACAATGCCTGTTGATTTCTATGAGAAACATGTTGAGAATGTCTCAAACTATATTCATCTATGTCAAACTGTGCCAAAAAAGCGATTTTCATGTAACCGAGATATGTCGCTCATGTAATCTATATGAATGAAACAGTATGGAGATGATGTGTGTGTAGAACATTGATGAGAAGGTAAAACAAATGTGTGTAGAACATTGATTTTTTTTTTAAACCAGAATATTTTATTGGGTTACAGTAACAAGCA
>NW_015180053.1:0-3120 GCF_001447785.1 Gekko japonicus
AATATGTTTCTCCATATCTACCACTGCACGGTCTAGTTAACTACCTCACATCATGAAGGTGGCCTTTGCATGTTATTCTGGTTTATTTGTGTGATACTTGAAATTAACTTGAAGGAAAACAGCCCTACCAACCACGAGCTGTGCTTTAATATACATGAAATAAACAGTGAGTAACTTTGCTTTGGTCAAAGAAAGACTTTTAGTTATAATTACTGGAATCATATCCAGGAAGAATTACACAGTACTTAATGAAGAATATTCTCTTTTCATCTAATAGTGCCATGGAGTCTGTATAATCAATGAGAAGCTTTTAGAAGGAGGGAGAATGTGGCAAATGACTAATCTTTGTAAACCTGAGTCATTTGTGGTTCTATCATATACAACTGACAGTGTCTTAAAGCAGAGTCACCTCCTGCATATATCAGAGTTTTCTCCACCTCATTCTACTCTCCTACAGAGTTCAATAGAGCCTCAAGGTCAGAAAGCACTAGTCGGAATAGGAAGGATGCAATCTTTTAGAAGTGATCCCTTCCTTGGGTGATGGACAAATATCCTTTTGTACTGAGGGTACCACTCTGGGATGGGGGAAGGTAGGGTTTCAGTAGTGGGTGATTTTATTAGGAATATAGACAGTGGGATCTGTGACAGATGTTTTTGACCACATGGTGACTTGCCTGCCTGGTGTAAAGGTTGCAGATAGTGTGTGCTGTCTAGATAGGTTAATAGATTGTGCTGGGGAGGAGTCAGCAGTTGTTGTGCATGTTGGCACCAATGACATTGGGAAATGCAAGTGTGTTTCTCGGGGGGGGGGATTAGGTTATTAGGCAAAAAGCTAAAGACCAGGACCTCAAAAGTAGCATACTCAGAATTGCCACCAGTTCCACATGCAGGGCCAGCTAGACAGGCACAGATCAGGGGTATCAATGTGTGGATAAGACAGTGATGGCAGGAGGAAGGGTTTAGATTTGTTAGGCACTGGGGAACTTTCTGAGACAAGCCAAACCTGTACAAAAGAGATGAGCTTCATTTGAACGAAAAGGGAACCAGATTGCTGGCTATTAATATCAAAAAGGTGGCAGAGCAGCTTTTAAACTAGACCCAGGGGGAAAAGCTGATAGGAGCAGGAGAGCTTTCAGTTCTGGACAAGTCAGGCTAAGGGGATGATTGTGTAAACATTCAGGGTAATATAGATAGGAGAATAATATAACGGGAATGAGAGTAGGATGGTGAAGGAGGGCCATGAACGGTGACAAAGGGGCAGAGGAAACTTGAGGGTTGCTGAAGAGAAAACCACATTATAGGTGTCTGTATGCCAATACTAGAAGTCTCTGGGCCAAGATGGGGGAACTGGAATGTTTGGTGCTCAATGACAAGTTAGATATAGTAGGTATCTCTGAAACATGATAGAATGGGAAAATCTATGGGATACAATCATTCTTGGGCATAAGAGCTATAGGCAGGACAGGGAGGGATGGGATGGGGGAAGGTGTTGTGTTGACATCAAAGAGGCTTGGCCTTGGCAGTGGCAGGTTTTGGGCAGGCAAGAAAGTGGAACCGATGAGCACCTTATGGCATTTTCCTGTTGGGGAACAGGGGTCATCAGGAACTGCTTTCGGATTTTAGGCTCCAGGGTGGGGAATGGTGATCACCTCTGGGAACCTCAAGAAGGAAGACGTTATAACACTGGGAGACTTCAGCTACCATCACACTGACTGGGTAAACCTGTGCTTAAGCCATGCTATCTGGAGCTGCGGTGGCTCAAGTGGTTAAGACGCTGAACTGCAGGCTGTGGAAGGTCAGTAGTTCAGCAGTTCAAGACCCGGGTGCCGCAAGACAGGGTGAGCTCCTGTCTCTAGTTCCAGCTCCTGCCAACCTAGCAGTTCGAAAGCAAGAAATTGCAAGTAGATAAATAGGTCCGAAAGCCTGTACAGGCAAGTAGGTAAATGGGTACCTGCTCCTTACGAGCGGGGGGCACCTTTCCTCCATGATTGGTGTTAGAAAAAGCAGCGACAGAGTGACAGAGCAAGCAACGGAAGACCGGTGCCTGGAAGCATGACGTGCAGCAAGGACTGGAGCCGATTGTGCGGCAAGGACTGGAGCCAATTGGACAAGGAGTCCAGCTGCCTCGTTCGTGTTCTGTGTGGGCCATCTGTTGGAAAGAAGCCGCTACTGCAGACGAATCTACCATCGAAAGTCCACCGTCGAATTCAAAGGAAAAAAGATCCTGCTGTTAGGTACCTAGTTAAGAAAAAAATACCCTCCCCTCACCATTGCACCCTAGCTGAGATAAATTGTCTATGTGTCTGTAAAACCGCTCTGAGCCATATGGATAGGGCGCTATATAAATTGCAAATGTAATGTAAAAAGGGCAAGGAGGTTGGTCAGGGAGTGACACCTGCCTTGCCTGTTCTGTGCTCGCTTGCCGCACTGTTATGTTAAATAGTTAACAAAGTGGCCCTTGTTTATTCCAAACTGCTGTCTGACTCATTATTCTGATGGGGGGGGCAACAAACTGCTCTTTTTAAAAAGGAAAACTAGGAGGACTTTATTTTATTTTCCTTTTTTTTTTCACTAGCAACTGAGTGTGAGCCACTGAACCGCCCATCAGAATGCTGGGATATGGGTCTCTCATATTTTGCTTTACTGCAAACTCAAAGACCTTAAGTATATGCTATTTTTTTCATTAGTCTTAGGAGAATTTGGGAATCTGTATTTCACTGATAATTTAGTTGAACACTACACCTTAAAGCTTTAGGTGTGTGTACTACCAAGCAATGAAGCCATTCAGATTTCGTCCCCTGCTTAGGATGGCACCGAAGCCCTTCCTGGAATAACAGCTGCTTCAGGTCGACATGCAGGGTGATAATCAAATTGTAGCATTTTTGCTTGTATGGTGCTTTGAGCACCTAAATGACATCTCAACAGGATTGAAAATGCTGAACATTTCCCATGCATCAGCTGTCAGCACTTTTACAGGACTGAACACTAAATGACATTTCTCCCTTGCAGTAATCACTTGAAAATTCATAGCAGCATGTCATTCACCCAGTACGATAAATCTGAATTTTAAAAAGAGAGAAAAGCACTAGATTATTTCTTTTACATGTGTGTTGTGATTGT
>NW_015180054.1:0-2875 GCF_001447785.1 Gekko japonicus
GAAGAAAAACACCTTTTTAAAAAAGGTGCCGCGGCTATGACGCCAAGATACTGTTGACAGACGGCCACTCCCTCTGCCTTTTTTGCCTGGGAGAAAGTCATTGGGTTGCTTCTTGTGCTCACTGTAGCAACTTCAGCATGCAGGTACGTAAAAACCGCGCAGCCCGCCTCAGGAGTTCTCTCCTCGAAGCCTCCCTTCGACCGCAGATATCGCAGGCTTCAGCAGCTCGCGCCTTGCCGCCTCCCTCACAATTGAAGGGAGATTCAGCTCAGTCAGCCACTACCCCTGGGCAGAAGCATAAGTCCGACAAAAAGGGAAAGTCGACCCTAAAATCAACTGTCTCGGCTGTTTCTGATAAGACCAAACGTAAGTCCGAGAAAAAGGCGAAGAGATGTTCAGAGTCGTCTTCTGACCCTCCGAGACTCAAAACATCTAAGTCCACACTCGACGTGCTGACATCGACGGCTGCCTTGGTCCCGGCACCGATACCACAAGGATGCTCGGATCCGACCGATCTCCACTCCGAGGACATTCGGCGCAGACCCCTCGACTCCGATTCAGTGGAGGGACATCACACTCAAGTCATCCTGATTCCCTCCCGCTCCCCGTCGGCCTGTAGTCAACCGCCTTCCGAACTCCTCAAAGACCCACGGGATCGACCCTTCCAGGACCGTGGAACTGCCTCTGTTCCCGAGACGCTCCCAAAGCCGGTCCCGCGGACGTCTATACAAGGCTGACCATCTTTCTCGCTATCACCACCGATATTCATCGGATTCAAGGTCCCCATCTCCTTGGACTTATGAGAGGAGCTACTACACTTCCAGGATGCATTGTGAACCAACGGCGCGGTCTCTGTTCTCTTATTACCAGCCAGACCATTGTGACGTACGCTATGGTCCCGCTGATCCTCCAGCTCCCATTATGGCACCGTCTCAGCATCTGCCGCAGCCTACGAAACTGACTCTGTTGTCTGCTTTAGGAGCTCCCCCTCCGTTAGACTCTGCTCCGATACATCTCCCGGACCCGCCTGTCTATATGCCCGATGATCTCGCTAAGCCTCTTGAATCCACGTCGGGGTCATCTGAACACGAATCCAACTGTTTGAACTTGGATCTGGAAGACTCGGGACCGTTGCCTCCGGATTCGGATTTGGGACAGTCGGGCTCCCTTTCACCATCGGATGGCTCCAAGTCTTACCTACAACTGCTCACACGCATGTGTCAAGTGCTGCAGATCCAACTTACTAATGAATCACCCACAGTCACTGATCTGGTTCACGAGCTTGTGCAAGCAGATCTCCCTTCTGGAGCTTTATTGCCCATGCTGCCGGTTCACTTGAATACATTGAGGGAGGCTTGGGATACACCTGCTACCATTCCTCGTGCCCCGAGACGTTTTGACGGCTCTCTATAAGGTCCAACCATGTGATGTTAAATTTCTTTTTTTGCATCCCCCACCGAATTCCTTGATTGTCCATTTGGCCTCAAAGGCCAAGCAATCCAAGCACCCAAATCCACCTGACCGACACCCTTGCTAGGAAGTTCTACTCCCTCACCACAATGGTGTCCAAGCTCCACAATTACCTGTCTTACTTTTCAGCCTACGCCTACCACCTGGCTAACCATTTTCGGCCCCTGCTATCAGAATTGCCTGAGCCTTCACAGAAAGTAGCCTCTTCCATCGGAATTGGCTTTATTATTCCAGCAACAAATCAACACTGTATGCCATGCTGTTGCGTGTTCTTCCAGAGGTCTGGCCACTTCCATAGCCCTTCGACGGCACGCGTGGCTCCGGACGGCCTCCCTTCAGGATGATGTCAAAGCCAAAATTGAAGATTTACTGTTCAATGGAGAAGGGTTATTCCACTCCACCACTGACCAATACCTGTCCTCGATGGATAACAGCAGGAAAAGAGCTTAATGCCTGGGCGTCCTACCTACTTCCTTTCCTCAAAAGTTCAAACCTCGTACCTGGACGCCGAGGCCAAACAGGCGTCAGCAGTCACCCCGCTCCACTGACTCCTGGAGGTGAAAGAAGCCGTATTCGAGACCCTCCGCTCAATCCAAGGGCAGGAATCAGAGAGGCCAGCGGCCTGACGTCGCCAGCAAACTGTCTCTTTGACTTCCCTACAGTATCAGTCACTCCCATGCCTTCCACTGTGACCCCCAGTTCCGGCACCAGGCTTCTCCCTTTCCTCCACGCCTGGGAGGCGATTACAACGGACTCTTGGTTCCTCACTATAATTCACATGGGATATGTGATAGAGTTTCACCATCAGCCTCACATCCCTCATTTACCCACCCACCCCCAACTGCTTCCTGAAAACCGACGTTTCAGACCTGCTCGCCAAAGGGGCGATAGAACCCATTCCTCGGTCGTTCCACCACTCCAGGTTCTACTCCCAATATTTCCTCGTCCCCAAACGTACGGGAGGAAAGCGTCCCATCATGGATCTCAGGGATCTGAACCCATATATTCACCACAAAAAATTCTGCATGATTACCCTGCAGTCCATCCTCCCGCTCCTACAGAAAGGCGACTGGATCTCCAGGGCGCCTACTTCCACGTTACCATCCATCCGACGTTCTGCCAATACCTTCACTTCACCGTCGGGACCCATCACTATCAATACAGGGTCCTCCCCTTCGGGCTTTCAACTGCCCCCAGTGACTTTACCAAGTGTATGGCGGTGGTAGCAGCCGCACTGAGACAACACGCCATTGTCGTCTTCCCATACATCAACGACTGGTTCCTGGTGGCTCCATCCCGAGAGGACATTCTGCGAAGCATCACTTTCATGCTCCGGCTACTCGCTGCCCTCAGTCTCTCCATGAACCTTGCGAAGTCCACCTCGAGCCAACTCAGTCTCTGTCAT
>NW_015180055.1:0-3109 GCF_001447785.1 Gekko japonicus
AGCCTGGAGCGGGCAACCTTTGCCCTTGCCTGGAGCACCCCAAAAGTATAAGAAAAAGCGTGTTGCTTCATCTGCCACTGAATACCAGCAATGCTTGGATCCATTTCCTTAGAAAAGAAGTCCAAGTATATAGCAGGGATGATCGATTCAGGGGGGTCGCCGTGTTGGTCTGAAACAACAGAACAAAGTTTGAGTCCAGGGGAACCTTTAAGACTTTTATTTTAAAGAAAGTTTAATTCTGGGAGGAGGAGGAGATTGGATTTATACCCCACCCTTCACTACCCAAAGGCGTCTCAGAGTGCCTTATGATCTCCTTTCCCTTCCCCTCCCCACAACAGACACCCTGTGAGGTGGGTGGGGCTGAGAGAGCTCTGACAGAAACTGATCTATCAAGGACAGCTCTGACAGAACCATGGCTTGCCCAAGGTCACCCAGCAGCAGCGAGTGGAGGAGTGGGGAATCAAACCCGGTTCTCCCAGTTGAGTCCGCGCACTTAACCACGACACCAAACTGGCTCTATAAGCTTTCGTGTCCATGCACACAAGTATAGAGTTGTCCAAAACTGTTCTGTTCTGACATTGTGTTCTCTTTCCGCTTCCTTTCCTCGCACTGCCTTTCTTCTGTGCGACTAAGAAATGGAAACACTGGACGGAATGTGCTTGCTCAACGGGGTTGCCAACCTCCTGGTGGGGGCTGGAGAACTGGAATGACATTTGATCCCCAGACTGCCTAGACCACTCATTTTAAAATTGTTTATTTAAAACATTTATTCCACTTCTCCTGGAGCAAATGGCTGCTTTCGAAGGTGGACTGCATGGCCTTATACCCTACCCTACCGAGGCCCCTCCCCTCACTAAACCTGGGGCTGCCGACCCTTTTGCTCTATCACTACCAGGGGTGATTTCGTAGAAAAAGAGGTGCAGGGGCTCATTAGCATAACTTATTTGCATATGCCACACCCCCTGACAAAGGGCAGGCACGCAAGCATGCCTGGGTTCCCTGTCCCATCTTCTCCAGCAGCTGCGAGGCACCTGGACGAGATCAGGCAGGGAACCCAGGCATGTTTATAATGCCTTTCGTTCCTTTCCCCAGATGGGGAAGGGAAAGAAAGGCATTTAAATTCCGCCCTTCCCTGAGTTTCTTGGCTTCACCCAAAGAGTGATGAACACACGGGATTCACTGCCATAGGAGGTGGTGGCGGCTACAAGCATGGACGGCTTCAAGAAGGAATTGGGTAAGCATATGGAGCAGAGGTCCATCAGTGGCTCTTAGCTACAAGGTATAGATAGGAACTCTGGGTCTGGGGCAGGTGATGCTCTATATTCTTGGTGCTTAGGAGGGGGGGCAACAGCGGGAGGGCTTCTGGTGTCCAGGCCCCACTGATGGACCTCCTGATGGTACCTGGACTGGATGGGCCATTGGCCTGATCCAGCATTGGCTTCTCCTGTGTTCTTATGTTTAAAGCAGAGAGGCTCAAGGAAATAAGGGGGGCATGTCAGCCTGCCTGCCCGCCCGCCAGCCCTTCCCCAGCCAACCCACCTTGAGTCCTGGTCAACCCCTGCAGCAGAATGAAGTGGCAGAATAGGATGGCAGAGTCATGTTTTGGTCAGAGGGTCAGACGAGGGACGTGAAAGACCCAGGTTCTAATGAGTGCCTGTACCTTTAATGGTGGCTGTTTGGCGTAATATTTGTGACACCTGTAAGTTTAGTCTCAATCAAGAGGATATCAGTGTTGGTGTTTTAATGATGTCGGATATTGCTGTAATAATTGGGAGATGTCTGTAGGAGTGTTGATGCATTAGCACTTCTTGAAAGATAATTTAAAATATCGATAAGTAGATATGACTTCTTAAATGGTGTTCTCAAGGTTGAATTTATTTGTAATGTTTTTAATATTACATAGGGTGTTGTGAATATTTCAAGGGCTTCCTTGTTCTGTAAATATTCCTTATTTTGAAGAAGCTTGGGCAAAACGTGGATTGAGTAGCTGGCTCATGCGTAGTCTTGTGGTTTGTCACAAGGAGGAACATTGGAGTAATTGCCTTGAGCACGTTGATCACAGAGCCCACCAGGATAACACCTATGGAAATGTAAAATAGATTGGTTACATTCATTCATTCTTTCATTCCTCGGTATATCTCTTTGAAGTTGCCAATGGATTGGAGAACTCTCTTCTATTTTCTAAAAAGATTCTTGCCACAATTACTTTGTTTTGCACCAATTATGGTTTGAATTTTTAACATTCAGATTATGAGATATATTTACAGTCGAGAGTATTTTGATAATTTGCACGTGATAGATAAATATTATAAAAATATTTAACATAAAAACATTAAACATTTAATGACATATAAATATTATAAAAACCTTCAGCATAAAAAGCATTAGACATTTTATTCGTTTATGCGAAATCGCATATTATTTCTTTTTTCCCATGTTTATTTAGAGTTTTTCAGAGTACATTATGTATAACATCGATTAACATTTATCATCCTTGCGAGTCAAACAAAATCTCTTTATCCAGCCAAAGATAAAAAAATTTCCATCTTTTTTTAAATGTCTCCTTGTTACTACCTTTCAATCTCAAACTTAATTTATCCATTTCAGCAACTGATAACATTTTGTCAATAACTTCCTTCTTAGAGGGTATCTCTTCTAGTTTCCATTTACTGGCTAAAAGTAGTCTAGCTGTTGTAAGTAAATATATAATAACATATTTATCTGATTTGGCATACGGTTCTGGAAGCATATTTAATGAAATCGCATATTATTTCTCACGGTTTGCTGTTTCGCACAGTTTTTTTTATTTCCTGTGCTGCTCACTGTCGTTCTTTCTGGTCCAGTCCAGGGGGACTCTTCAAGTTCTTAAGCCTAAAGCTGTCTGAACTGGCCCACCTAGGGCTTTAGTCTGGCCCAAGGCTCTCTTCTCCACGCCTCTGCCCCCTCCCCTGCCTGTCCTCATCCTTCCAAGGGGTTGCCAAACTTCCCGGCTGGCTGGGCCTTTTCTTCGCCTGTTTCTACTCCAGCAGGAAGCTCCGCTGGGCTAAAGCACAAAAAAAGTTGCAAAGAATATGAAGAACGGATTTCCCTTTAAGGTCTCTGGGCCCAG
>NW_015180056.1:0-3484 GCF_001447785.1 Gekko japonicus
CTTAACCACTGCACCAAACTGGTTCTTCAAAATAGAGCCATTTTCAACTGATACCTGAAGGCCCTCAAATAGTATATATGGGGGGCTAGTGGGGGGAAAGGAAGTATGTCCAGCTGATACCTCTTAAATGATGTTCCTTCAGATAACCAGGAAAGGGACCACTAAATCCTACACCCCAGTTTTCCGCCCCAAGGTGGCCCTGTGGGCAAGGGATTTACTTGAAGTAACGGTAAGGATGGCCAACAGACAGACAGACGGAGCACAATCTGCTGGAGGTTTTCTATTGAAACGAAAAGGAGGCATGTCAGAGTCTGGTCTTCTTTAGGGTTCGTGTCGAGGAGAGAGCTCCAGTGGGCACAGCTGACCGATCTAGCACTCTTACAGGGACAGGGAAAGGTGTTGCTGCCGGCCCACATTCTCCTTCCCACATCCCTGTGACTGTATCGTACCTTGTACCTCGGCGCCTTCACACCTGTGAACAGAATGTCCTGCGAAAGACAGAAGACCTAACTGCCTACACAGCACCAACTATGTAGGGTCTTCCCATCGCTTAAGGTCTGATAGGTCCCTGAGGAAATGGAGGAAAGTCACTCTGCTTCCCAGACTTTTCCAGAGTTGCTTCCACACAGTGACGATTCTCTGTTGGGCACTCCATATTTTCCGCCAGGCATTCGCAGTGGCAAATGGATGGATGGATGGATGGATGGATGGATGGATGGATGGCGCCTCCACAAGGGGGTATTCTCCGGACTTCCCCTACCTTTCCCCTTGCACCTGCTATTTCACCCATCCCTGTATCACCCAGCAAGCTTTTTCAGATTCATAGTAGCTATATTGCTGTAGGGTTAAGTGGTTAAGATGCTGAACTGCAGACCGGAAGGTCAGTAGTTCAGCAGTTTGAGACCCGAGTGCTGCATGACGGAGTGAGCTCCTGTCTCTGACCCCAGCTCCTGCCAACCCAGCCGTTCAAAAGCAAGACATTGCAAGTAGGTAAATAGGGACCACTTTGGTGGGAAGGTAACAGCGTTCTGTGCACCTCGGCGTCTAGTCATGCCGGCCACATGACCACGGAAACATCTTTGGCTTGGAAACGGAGATGAGCACTGCATCCCTAGAGTCGGATTCGACTGGCTTTCAAGCAAGGGAAACCTTTACCTTTACCTAATGATGCTATAGCAATGTCCCAATTGGTTAAAAAAGGCATCCAATAGTCTGCTGGTGGTTTGGGGAAAGGGGAATAAGGGGAGACGACACCGTTGTGGTTGGGGAACCTTGAAAATCTACTCCTTCCTGTCCCATGGCGAGCAAAACTGCTTTGAATGTGCTCTTCCCAGACAGACTGTACCGGAGCTCCTTTCAGAGAGAACAGAGGAAAATGGGGGAAACTGTGGAAGATGGAAGTGGACAATCAGGAGTTGTTTGTGGGATGATGTCGGGTGGCGTTTGAGGCCCCGCACAGAGCAAAAACCCGGCATGGAAGCCAGCCACCCAGGGAAACTGAACTAAGCCTGAAAAGTGGGGTGCTGCCTCTTCCGGGAAATCGTTTGGGTTGCCAGGTCTCAAAGCCCGGCAGATAAACGATTGGGATTTGGTGGGGTGGGGCTGACTTGTGGTGGAGAATGGAGGAGTGCGTTGGGGAGCGGAGCATGGCCATGCTCTTTGGTTTAGGTGGGGTAGAGGGACGCAGGAGCAAAACCAATGGGAAAATGGGAACAACCCATGGGAAATGCTCCACGGCGCAACATTTGGGCTCAACATTTGAAGGTATTTTGTGCTTTGGTTGGTGCCAGAGAGTAATGTGTCCCACAGTTCATGTTCATAGGAAACTGCTTTCCCCCCTGCTTCCTAAAAGACTAGACTCAGAGGTCCCCGACCCTTTTTAAGACTGAAGGCACCTTTGGAGTTCTGACACAGCATGCCGGGCTCCGTCACAAAGTAGTGCAACAAAATGGCTGCTGCAGGAGACAGAGCCAGCCACAAAATGGCACCATGTTGGGGACCCCTGGGACAAATGGCCGCCAACTCTGCCCAGGCTATTGAAATTTGCACTCACACACACAAAAGGCAGCTGCGTCCAAAGCAAAACTCAGACACCAAAACCTGGTAACACCTTTTACATGGAACAGCCAGCCAGAACACAGCAAACCAGACCAGCTGTTGAGTCCTACAGAGCTATTCTTCAGCCTGAATATGAAACAAAAGAGGAGAAGGTCTTCTACGACACCAGTTTGCATCCTCTAGGGTGTGCTGCAATGCTCCCTCTAAGCTGTGGAGTCTTGTGAGCAAAAATTCTACTTTGGGAGCTCCTGGCATTAGTTGTGAGGGAGTGATTTGGCTGCTGCATAAATTAGTTTGGTCTGGAGCCCTCCTTCCTGAGCTGAGACAAAAAATGTGTGAGCCGGAGGCTAAAAAACTGTGAGCTAGCTCACCCGAACTCAGCTTAGAAGGATTGCTGGCGTGCTGCCAGCTTGAGAGGAGGCAGAATGGAGCTTCTGCCAGGCTCTACCTTGGCTTTCTGGGAAGGAGAAGCAAAGTATGGAGGCCATCCGACGGAACACACAGACCCTTTCAAGAGCCGACAGTGGGGTGAAATATGTGAGCGTTCTTATATTAATAAACAGTGGAGATTAATTTTGGCTGATGCACAAAGTTAAATCATTATTATGTTCAGAGCAGAATGCAGACAAGAGGACTAAAATGGGGGCCTGGAATATCTTCTTTTGCCTTCCCCCAAACACCCTTTGCTTCTGACTTTTACTGTAGAGTCCTAAACAGTTTGGTGTCGTGGTTAAGTGCATGGACTCTAATCTGGGAGAACCGGGTTTGATTCCCCACTCCTCCACTTGCACCTGGCTGGATGACCTTGGGCAAGCCGTAGTTCTGACAAGAGCTGTCCTTGAAAAAGAACCGTTTCTGTCAGAGCTCTCTCAGCCCTGCCTACCTCACAAGGTGTCTGTGGTGGGGAGGGGAAGGGGAAGGAGATTGTGAGCCGCTCTGAGACTCCTTTGGGTAGTGAAGGGCGGGGTATAAATCCAACCTCTTCCTCTTCTTCTTCTATTCAGGCCTACTCAGTGGGATTTACTGCCCAGAAAGTGTTCTTAAGATTGTTCTCAATTTTGGATTGTGTTGGTCGGCCCTAATAAAAAAGTATTACACAACATTTGTTTGTCGATTCTTCTTTATCTAGTTACTTATTAACATAGGAGACAATCAGGAGTTAATTAAGAAATGCAATTCCACCTTAAGGGGGCTGTTATATGGCCTGCCAGCCCAGCCTTTAATCGGCATCGTCATGGGTTTGAGGCAAAAACGTTATCGACTGGCAAATGAACCGAGGTCTCTGGCAAAGCAGCTGAGTTTTGTTTGTGTGTTTTTGGCTCAGCAAATAGCTTTGAAATCACTTTCATGGCCTCTTATCAAAGTTTTTTGCGTGTTCTGCCCTCTCCAACAGCTTCAGAAGTTTTTTGTTGTTCAGTCGCACAGT
>NW_015180057.1:0-2931 GCF_001447785.1 Gekko japonicus
AGTGTGACACTTTAACCACTACATGGTGCTGGCTCTCATAAGATCTACATGTAATGTTGTCTAACATTGAATAACAGCAATAGTCCCATCAAAGTCACTATTGTCTATTCTGACTGACAGTGGTTCTCGAGAATCTTAGACAGAGGTCTTTCACATCACCTACTGTCTGGTCCCTTTAACAGGAGATCCTGGGGATTGAACATGGCACCTTCTGTATGCCAAGCAAATGCTCTGCCAGTGAGCCACAGCTCCCATGCATATGAATTCTGAATATCGTCTCAAATAACTTGGTGGCACAATTTATATGTTGGCTATTTCTTTCTCTTGGAATTCGTTTACGTGACAGTTGAATGCTACAGCATTTTTAGTATTTCAGCGTAGGGTTGGGGTGTTTTTGGTTTTTTTTGCCCGATGGGGAAATGTTAATCTTTTGTAGAGATTTTTGTTGAAATTTTTGTAAAGAACTTGATTTTTAATCATTCATGTTCTTAATTTTATCCTTTAAATTTTTCCTAACTGGCAGATGCTGGGATTTTGACTCAATCTGGCTACTCTCTAATCTGAGAATAACTCATCAGACTAACAGCTTCATGAAGTTCATGGTTAACTGTTTGTTAAAGTTTAAATTAATGGTTGTCTGGTTTATTGCTGCAGGGATAAAATGGGATTAGAGAAGTGGGATAAAAGTATGATGAAGATACAATGTGTTTTGATTTGGGATTACTGTGTAGTTGGCCACTTGTCTGTAAAAGGAATTCCTGAGATTTCAGGCTGGCAGTGGAAATGGCTATGACAATTCTAGCTCTGTGATTTCTGGTGTTCTTTCCAATGATTTGAATGGTTCTTCCAGATACCCTTGTTGGAGCTGTAATGTAAACTGAAACTGGTCTGTTTCCTTGTCCTTGTGTAGTGCTGTGGATGATGAGTGAAACACTGCAAATGATTCAGGACACTGAATATAACCATTGATACCTGCCATCCAGTTTCACTTTTTGCTGAGTTAGCGCTGGCCTATTACCAAAGATCATGGTTGACTCAAATCCTAAACAGTGTTAAGAGGCTTGTTTCTCCTTCAGTGGGGGGAAGTCATCCAGAAACTGGTTAGGTCACGCCTCTGCTCGCTCGATAGGCTATGCAAATTTCTTTTGTTGCATGGCTCCTATTGGAGTGGCCCTGGCTGACCTCTCCGGTTCCTGCATAGCCCTGCGCTCGGTAGGACTACTGGAGCTCCCACTCCAAGCCAGACGAGCTATTTTAATTTTAAAAAAAAAAATTCAGAAAACTCCGTTCCAGCGTTCAGATCTTCTTGGCGGGTTCGCTGAGAACCGGCAGGACTCGAAGGCCCGACGAAGAGTCTTCCGGTGGCGGATCAGCAGGCCCCTCTGGCGTGCGGTACGCTCCGGCGCGGCTCCGGCTCTGTCTGCTGAATTAGCTCTGGCCTATTACCAAAGATCATGGTTGACTCAAATCCTAAACAGTGTTAAGAGCAGTGTTCCCTCTAAACTGAGTTAGTGTGAGCTAGCTCACAGTTTTTTAGCCTCTAGCTCACACATTTTAGTCTTCGCTCAGGAAGGATAGCTCCAGAGCAAACTAGTTTATCCAGCAGCCAAATCTCTTGCTCACAACTTTAATGCCAGTAGCTCACAAAGTAGAATTTTTGCTCACAAGACTCCACAGCTTAGAGGGAACATTGGTTAAGAGGCTTGTTTTTAATGAGATCTGAATGGCTTTTCTTTCCCATCAAAAATGTTATTAATGAGACTGTGCTACTTTAAAAATACAGCTGTAGTGTTTTGAGTACTTGTCTATATTCTCTGAATGTTTACTATTTGTATTAAATGTTCAGGTAAATGGCTTTCTTTAAGCAGAATGCAAGACACTGCCTACTATTTAGCATGTTATAAAATTAGATTGAGGAAGGTTTAGGTTGATCTTTGAAGAAGACTGCAGCTGTGTGCATGTGGGATCAAGTGCTCTGAAATAGCATATTAGATATAAAATGAAATAATTGCTCTTTTTAATCACTAAAATGCTTTTTACAAAAAAAGTTGTTGTGAAGTTGCAGCTAACTTATGGTGACCCCCCCCCCTTCCAATTGGGCTTTCAAGGCAAGAGAGGTTCAGAGGTGGTTTGACATTGCCTGCTTCTGCCTAGCAACCCTAAACCCTAAACTTCCTTGGTGGTCTCCTTCCAAGTACTAACCAGGGTTGACTTGGCTTAGTTTCCAAGATCTGGTGTTGCACCCAAAATAATCTGTTATATATAACTGTCTTAGAATGAACGATTATTGTTCGATTATTGTTCGTGTTGCACCCAAAATAATCTGTTATATATAACTGTCTTAGAATGAACAATTATTGTTCTTTCTCTAGTGAAATTGTGTGAAAATGTCACTCTATCCTTCCTTGGAAGATCTGAAGGTGGACAAGGTGATTCAGGTATGTTAAGGATACATGGATTTGTTGAAGGTGAATTTATATTGTGAAGAGACACGGTTATGTAGAAAGTTTTATTAGTAGTAGATAGGGAACACTTGGCTGTATTACAACAATGGATATAAGCTGAAGTTGGGCTCCCTCTTTTTAGCAGGATGCTGTGTTGCAGCTGGCATGGGTGGGGGTGGGTAGTGGGGAAGTTTATGCCAGCAAGTTTCACCCACTTCCCTCATTTTGGCTGATGTTATGGCTGGGGAACCTTGTCTAGTGTGCTGGGCTGGGAGATGATGCAGCAGAAGTGAACAGAACTGAAAGCACTGCAGGCTAAGTGCATATATTCTTCCAGGGGCTCAGCTGGTATTTAGAAAAGTGAAATTCATGTGATTTCCTATGTAAACAATATAGTCTGTACCAAATGAGGTGAAACTCTCCAATATTTTAAAAATAAATCAGATCTTACTGCTAAAGTCTTTTCATGTTTTCTGCAGTTTATTCT
>NW_015180058.1:0-2894 GCF_001447785.1 Gekko japonicus
TACACTGATTCCAACCAGCACCTATACCGCTTTAAATGCCCTGTCTGAACGCACCCTCTGAGTCAATGACCTCCAAAACATCCCATTGTCAATCTTGCAAAGCGAAGGCTGTGGCTTCCTTTATTGACTCAATCAATAATCAATCTATTTACCTACCTACCTATCATTTGAAATTAAATTTCAAAGCATCAACATAAGAAACCCAACTTTGCATATTTTGCATTATTTACTGTAGGCTGCTTCGGGTCTCTTGGCAAAAAAAAAAGCAAAATAAACGTCTACATAAAAGTTTCCTTTCTCCATTTTTTATGGATTCCAGGAAGATCCCCCCCCCAAAGCAGCTTCTTTCTGCATGCATGGAAACTATCAATAACATGAACAATTATAGAGTCTGTGGTATTGCATGAATAAATATGCTTGGGGTTATCTTGAACACAATCGTATTTCCTAAACAGGGACAGAGGGCAGCCGTAACCACTTTCATTGTCCCGTACAGCTCTTATGTTCTAATTAAACAGGAGGTTATCCCTACTGCTTACACTGCCATTTATCTTATTTGAGAATTAGATAATATTTATCTTCCCCTTTGCTAACCTAAGCCTGTACATTTTTTTTTTTTTAAGCAGTCGTTTTTGCTGTGGCACTGGGCAATAAGAGGACAGGTCATTTTGCCAAGGGTTGATAAATAAAACTCTCTTTTTTGCAACTGCTCCTAAAACAAGATAAACCTGACGTTCTTTCTTCCCCTCCAGCTTTAATAAAAGGGCAATGAGCTGTATTATTAAAGATATAGGTCAAGCAAACCTGACGATTTCAATCCTGTGAGGTGCTTTAGGACTGTTGTCATATTACCCAGATTGCTCTGCTGGCTCCTAATTATTCCTCTTGGTTGCTCCGCATTTTCACGTGATTTCTCACACACTTAATGTCAAAATTGATAAGCCGCTCCGTGTAAAAACACTACATTATTTCCTCACTTGTTATGTTAATACAGTGCACAAAGCGAGAGAATGCTTTAATCTGGTTGACATGGGTAACACGGTCTGGCAATGTAATAAACTTTGTATCTTACCAAGGTGTTCCTGCCCTGAAACATTCCATACTGATAGACATCTTTTTAACACAGAGACACACACACACACACACAGACACACAATCAGAATTCTCTTTATCTCTCAGTCCTTGAAAAAAAAAATTCAGATACAAAACGTATCTGAGAGGCATTCAGGCCGATAGCTCATGACCCCTTTCTCGTTCCCAGGTTAATTACCCACTGAGCAACACCATGTTAAGAAAACTGATTAGCAGGAGTCATTTCCCCCAAGTACCAAGAATACAGAGCATCACTTGCCCCAAACTGAGAGTTCCAATCTATACCTTGTGGCCAATAGCCACTGATGGACCTCTGCTCCATATGCTTATCTAATTCCCTCTTGAAGCTGTCCATTCTTGTAGCCGCCACCACCACTTCCTGTGGCAGTGAATTCCATGTGTTACTCACTCTTTGGGTGAAGAAGTACTTCCTTTTATCTGTTCTAACCTGACTGCTCAGCAATTTCATTGAGTGCCCATTTTACATTATTTTTCACTGGGACACAAGTTGGATTGACAGAGTGAGTCAATCAAACAACAGGATGGGACATTTGATAAACAATGAAATAGGATTTGGGTGGCCCTGAGACTTTCAAGATGTGGACGCTGGAGACCCGAGGACTCACTTGGAGTTGCAGACATTTCAGTCATTATAGAGTTAACTGATGCTGATAGGCGTTGTTATTAACAGGACATTACCTAGTATAGCCTGTAACCACCTAGAGTAGAGATGAGTTTGTACGGGAATGTTTGTGGGAGTTGTTTATCGTAATTAAGTGACCTGGAACCTTTCTATTGGCCAGTCAACAACTTGTTTGTGGGGAAAACTTTGATTTGTATGCAGGTATCCACAAGTTTTATTGCAGATCTTCCGCTCTTTGCCCTGAGCAAGAAGAAGGAAAAGTAGCAGCCATTATTTTGTTTTTAGCCATGTAACTGTTAGGATGCAAGTTTAGAGGCTATGATGTATTCTTTGTTTCTTTTATCCAAAAGTTCCCTGCCCTTTTATCTTTTAGTAATCTTTTAAATCAAATATATGGCATATGGCTCTTGTTTATGCGCTCAGCCTTTATCAAAAGGCGAAAAACCCAACAGGAGAATCAGACTGGCACTGATTCTACACCATCAGAATTACCACTGGCAGAAGAGGAAGGGGAGAGCAGTTTCATCTAGTTGCCCCCTCCTCACTGCAGCCCCCTTGGGCGAAATAGCCTTTTTTTTGTCAACAGGAGCACCAGGACTTTCTGCATCACCTTTGTGGAAGTCTCACCAGGGAGCTGCCAGGGGAAAGGAGGAGGGCAATAAAGAAGGTTATGAACACACTTAGACAGGGATCATTTCCTGCAGGAGCGCACAGGAGTGGAGCTCCGGCAGTAAAGAGCCCAGGGGGCGGGCACATGCAACAAGCCCCACCCCCTGCTCCCAGCAGCCCTCAGTCAGAGCAAGAAGCAGCCAGGTAAGCTGCAGAGCCCCCCCCCGGCCCCCCGGCCCAAAACAGTCCAGTGACACTTTTAAGACCAAGTCTTATTCAGGTACAAGCTCTCCCTCCTCTGCGAGGACAGATCTGCACATCCCCCCCCCCCAATAGCTAGCAATCCAAAAAACAGTCCAGTGGAGCCTGAGCGGTGGGTGTTGCCTTCTGACATACTTCTGGTGATGTCAGGGGGTGTGGCATATGCAAATGAGTTATGCTAATGAGCTCCTGCACCTCTTTTCCTGCGAAATGACCCCTGCTCTTAGATATTTTCCCCCGAGGATTCAAGCCACACCCAAGTATTACTTTTTCAGTAAGCATACTTGAT
>NW_015180059.1:0-3172 GCF_001447785.1 Gekko japonicus
TTTCCCTTCCCCTCCCCACAACAGAGCCAGGAATTATGGGTCCGTGTGCTGGGGATGGCCCCGGGATCGGCAGAAATGAACAGAGTCAACTGCAGCCGCCAAGGCAGAGGGAGCCCCCTGATGCCAAGGAATTCCTGCTCACATGTGGAGCACCAGAACACAGCAAGAATAGAGAGGATGCCATTCAGCGAGATCTGAATGTGCTGGGAAAGTGGGTGGATGTGAACAAGATGCAATTTAACAAGGATAAGTGCCGAGTTCTACATCTGGGTAACAAGAATGAGGAACACGCATACTGGATGGGGGATACACTTCTGGGTAGCAGTGTGTGTGAACAAGATCTTGGGGTACGGGTAGTCTCGGAAAGGCAGGGTTTGGGAAAGGACAGACCTCTAATGCTCTAAAGCAGGGGTGTCAAACATGTGGCCCGGGGGCCTCATCAGGCCCTCCGGAAGGCTTCTATCAGGCCCTCAGTCGAACTGGCTGTCTTCTGCTTCTTCTTCTATTTCTGCTGCCGCTGCGTCATCATAGGTTTGCAGCTTACAGATACACACCTGAACAGCACACTTGATTGCAACAGCACAGACATTTTGATGCAACAATTCAGAGAAACAGGTGTCAGTTATCAGACACTGTTAAATAAAATATTGCAAGAATGCTAATGTTTTAAGCATGTGTTTATTTTAAATTTTAAAAAAAACCCTTTGTGTTCGTGTCCTTTATAAAGTTTATATCTCCGCTACCTGGCATTACCTTTTACAACGCACGTGGCCCAGGGGCCCAACAAGGTCTCCTTTATGTCAGATCCGGCCCTCATAACAAATGAGTTCGACACCCCTGCTCTAGAGACCACCCTGTAAAGCTCGGGTTACCCACACTGGATAGCAAAATACGTGGTGATTTGGGGGGTGGAGCCTGGGAGGGCAGTTTTGGGGAAGGGAGGGACTGCAGCAGGGTATAACGCCATATAGTCCACCCCCCAAAGCCGCCATTTTCTCCAGGGGAACTGATCTTGGTTGCCCGGAGAGATCGATTGGAACGACGGGAGGTTTCCAGGTGCCATGGGGGAGGTCGGCACCCCTGCTCCAAAGTTGCCATTTTCTTCAGGAGAACTGATCTCCATTGTCAGGATTGGCTATGGTCCTTGACACACAGCTAGGGCTGCCAACCTCCAGGTGGGGGCTGGAGACCTCCACACGAAAGAGATCAGTTCACCTGGAGGAAATGGCTGCTCTGGAAGGTGGACTCTATGGCATCAAACACCCATGGAAGTCCCTTGCCTCCCCAAACCCTGCCCCCCCCAGGCCCCGCCATCCAAATCTCCTGGAATTTCCCAAGCCACAGTTGACAGCCCTGATTCCTGCCTGCCTACCAGCATGTACAGGCAAACTTTTGCTCTTGCCTACTGGGTTCAAGGAAACAAAATCAGAACATATACTGAATCAGCTGTCAAAAATGAATGAGATGATCCAATGAAGGGTGTGGGGATGGAAAGGCAGGGACTCGAGAGGAGAAGATGACTCCTGTCAGAGAGTGGAAACTCTCCAAGATGAAAATGTCTGGCTGGCCCAAGACATCCTCTGCCGCACTGTGAGATCAGATAGGTGTGCCCCAGAATCCTCAGAGCACAAAGCAAGCGGGGTCAAAGGCCACACCTATCCGATCGCCCCATTCCTTTCTTGACGCTCCTGTTGTTGTTGTTGTTGTTGTGCCCAACACTTTGGCTTGGGGGAACTGAAGAAGGTCAGTAAAAAGCCTTTGAAAGGAATAGCGAATACCTAGAGTCGACGAGAAAGGTCAGGGGGGGAAACAGAAACAGAATGGAAAGCAGACGGCAATCGAAGCTGGGAAACGGGAAGGAAGACAGGAGTGAGAAAAGAAATTCAGAAAAACAAGGACCAACCAGCCCAAGATATCTGAGTGACTAGGAAAAACTTTGTCTAAAAACATGTCATGATGGAATTGAGAAGTCTCTACTTTCCGCGTCGATTTTCCTCTGTCTTGTCACTGGTCTTTTCGGATGGGACCCTGATTATGTGGAATGGTCTTTCTGAGAATCGGAGAAGGTGCCCACTGGATTGGTCTTCTTGGAGAGTTGTTGAGCAGGGCTCCATAACAGGGCATTTGGATGAAGCTAGGACTCTTATATGCAGTTTAAGGTTTTAGAAGAAGAAGAAGAAGAAGAGATTGGATTTATACCCCGCCCTTCACTTGGAGTCTCAGAGCGGCTTACAAACTCCTTTCCCTTCCCCTCCCCACAACAGACACCCTGTGGGGTGGGTGGGGTTGAGAGAATGCTGACACAAACTGCTCTTTTTCAAGGACAGCTGTGCCAGAGCTTGTGACTGACCCAAGGTCACATCAGCAGGTGCAAGTGGAGGAGTGGGGAATCAAACCCAGTTCTCCCAGATTAGAGTCTGCACACTTAACCACTACACCAAACTGGTGTTTGGGCCTTTTTCTTCTTTTAACTCTCTGCCTCAGTTGCTGTTTCTATTACAGTTCTGTTTGTACTTCCAAGTTTCATTGGTGCCTGGAGTTGTTTGGTATTCTCTGTCTGTCTGCCACCTTGTGTCTTAGGTAGGCTAAGAAGGAAGGTAAGGTAGGAAGAGAAGGAAAAGGCTGATGGTGGTAGGATTTGAGAGAGAAGAAAAACTGTTGGCCCAGCATCTGGGAGTTGCTAAGGCAAAGATTCTCCTTCTAGGACTACGCAAACTGTCAGGGATGGAAAACCAAATGGATGGTTCATCTGAAACATCCTGAGGTGTTTCATTTACTGCAGCTGTGGTAGAAATCACCACATTGGAGGCGCCTTTTGTTTCACAGGGGAACCTGTTTTTATCATTTGGGATGGAGCTTCAGATTTGTCTTGTGGAAACCACTCTCCTGGAAGATCACCAACGACCAGAGAGGGTATTTTTGATACCTTCAGGGGAAAGCTCAGGTAAGCTGAAGGTAGGAGTGGGGGGTTAAGAAGGATGGCAATGAGGATGAACATCGGCTCTTGAACTTAAAGAAGAAGGAAATGGATATAGGAAAATGACCTCTAAAACAGAAAACAAGCCACATGTCAAGATCAAGATTTCAACAGTGCAGTAGGAAAGAAAAGTAGTAGGAGAGTTGATTTTTATACCCTACGTGACTGAGATATCAGTCAGATATGATGTTCCAT
>NW_015180060.1:0-3889 GCF_001447785.1 Gekko japonicus
AGCTCTCCAGGGTCTCAGGCTGAGGTCTAACATCACCTCCTGCCTAGTCCTTCTTAACTGGAGATGCCGGGGATTGAACCAGGGACCTTCTGCAGGCCAAGCAGAGGCTTTGCCACTGAGCCACGGCCCCTCTTTACAGCTCTCCAGGGTCTCAGGCTGAGGTCTTTCCCATCACCCCATCACCTCCTGCCTGGCCCTTTCTAATTGGAGATGCTGCCAGGGATTGAACCGGGGACCTTCTGCATGCCAAGCAGAGGCTCTACCACTGAGCCACGGCCCCTCTTTACAGCTCTCCAGGGTCTCAGGCGGAGGTCTGTCACATCACCTACTGATCTGGGGATTGAACCGGCGACCTCCTGCATGCTAAGCAGAGGCTCTGCCACTGAGCCACAGCCCCTCTTTACAGCTCTCCAGGGTCTCAGGCGGAGGTCTGTCACATCACCTACTGATCTGGGGATTGAACCGGCGACCTCCTGCATGCTAAGCAGAGGCTCTGCCACTGAGCCACAGCCCCTCTTTACAGCTCTCCAGGGTCTCAGACAGAGGTCTGTCACATCACCTCCTGCCTGGTCCTTTCTAACTGGAGATGCTGCCGGGGATTGAACCTGGGACCTTCTGCGTGCCAGACAGATACTCTACCACTGAGCCATGTCCCTCCTGCTAGCATTGCATGAGGGCAGGAGGCCTCCTCTGCTTTTGGCCCACATCATACTTTATTCAGTGGTATACTGCCTCTGAACATGGAGGTTCCGTGTGGTTAAAATTTACCAATCTCCCAGGAGTTTGTCTAACCCTTTAAAAAAAAAATATCTAAGGGCCAAGTGGAAATAAGGCAGGCGTCAGGCTGTCCCACAGCAATTTCGTTTTTTAAATCCGTACTAATCTGATCAAGGGCGCAATGCCAGGAAAAGGGATTTTAGCTCGTCCTTTCCCTCACTTTTTCCATGATCAACATTGTCCCTAGGGGACTATCACCTGTACTTGTAATCTCCCCCACCAGGAGTTATTAGCAGCTTCAAGGCCGGGAGCGGGGTGGGGGGTGGGGTTAGCAGCCACCCACAACTACTTTGAAGTGGAACAAAAACGCCCAGCAAAAGGGACATGTACATCATTGGTCCCTCTAAGCTGGAGTCTTGTGAGCAAAAATTCTACTTTGTGAGCTGCTGGCATTCAAGTTGTGAGCGGACGATTTGGCTGCTGCATCAATTAGATTGCCCTGGAGCCCTCCTTCCTGAGCCAAGACAAACCGTGTGTGAGCCGGAGGCTAAGGAACTGTGAGCCAGCTCACACTGACTCAGCTTAGAGGGAACACGTGTCCTTATATTTATTTATTTACAAATTAAATGTATAGACCACCCTCCCCGGAGTACACAAGGCTTAGGGTGGGGAACAACAGTAAAAAACACTCCTGAAATAATAAAGCAAGGCGAAGCCATTTAAATTGTACAGAACTGGAAGAAGAAGAAGGAGAGATTGGATTTATACCCCGCCCTTCACTTGGAGTCTCAGAGTGGCTTACAAACTCCTTTCCCTTCCCCTCCCCACAACAGACAACCTGTGAGGTGGGTGGGCTGAGAGCGCTCTGACACAAACTGCTCTTTTTCAAGGACAGCTGTGCCAGAGCTTGTGGCTGACCCAAGGTCACATCAGCAGGTGCAAGTGGAGGAGTGGGGAATCAAACCTGGTTCTCCCAGATTATAGACCGCACACTACCACTATACCAAACTGGCTCTGAGAGAACTTGTGACTGACCCAAGGTCATCCAGCCAGGTGCAAGTGGAGGAGTGGGGAATCAAACCCGGTTCTCCCAGATTAGAGTCCGCCCACTTAACCACTACACCAAACTTGAGTGGCGCTAGACTTCAGGCGTCCAGATTGTGCCACCGTCTCGCAGGCACGGTAGAGGAGAAGCGGGGGGGGGGAGCGCCAGATGAGAGGGTGCCTGTTGATGCCTTCAGTCAAAAGCCTGGCACGACATCTCTGTCTTGCGGGCCCTGCATGTGGAGGAGTGGAGAATCAAACCCGGTTCTCCCAGATTAGAGTTCGCGCTCCTAACCACTACACCAAAAAGGCTCTCTACCACCACATGCCTGCATGATTGTGTGAATACCCTGGCCCAACACCGCCGTGTTCCTGCAAGTGTGAAAGACTATCTCTCAATTCAGTATAAGGCAGCTTCGCGTGTCTATGTGTGTTCAAGTCCAACATCTTGTTTTGAAACATCTCTCAACACCCATGTGAACTTGCTGAGCAGTCGGGTTAGAACGGATAAAAGGAAGCCCTTCACCCAAAGAGTGATGAACACATGGGATTCACTGCCACAGGAGGTGGCGGCGGCTACAAGCATGGGCGACTTCAAGAGGGAATTGGATATACACATGAAGCAGAGGTCCATCAATGGCTGTTACCCGCATGGTATAGATAGGAACTCTCGGTCTGGGGCAAGGGATACTCTGTCTTCTTGGTGCTTGGGGGGGGGGGGGGGTGCGCTTTGTGGGGGGTCTGTGGGCCCGCTGGTAGACCTCCTGGTGGCACCTGGTATTTTTGGCCACTTTTGTCAGAACCCACAGCCAACAACGAAGTACACGCATTCAGGAACGGTGATACTTTTATTGCAGAGCTATAGATGCAGTAACATAAGCACTGTAAAGAATGGCGGTGGCCCCATGGGCATAATAGGATATAGGGTATTCGTATGCACCCCCCCGTGCACTGGCCAATTAGGCACCCTCCCGCGTGCGAGATAAAGCCTGGAGACCGTTAGGTAGCTGAAGCTGAGAACCAACACTCTCCCACGGCACCTAGGGAAAACCCAGGCAATACAACTCCCTCCTGCACATCTGTATAGATAAGCATTTCGGTGCAAAGCAGAAAAAGCACAGAAAGGAATGCAGTAGCAATTAACCCGACACAGACCGAGCTTCCAAACCCCCATGGCAGTGTAGCTGACAACTGTGTGACACAGAGTGTTGGACTGGATGGGCCATTGGCCTGATCGAACATGGGCTTCTCTTATGTTCTTATGATGGAGAAGGAGGGGGACCCCTTTGGCGACTGGACCCCAGCCAAAGCACGAAAGCCTTTCCGCTTTGCCGGAAACCCACGGTGCTCGGATATTCCCCTGTGGCTGCTAACAGCATCTTCGGCGGCCCCGGAAGCGCAGGGTGGGCCTCTCCGCTCGGCAAAGCAATTACCACCCAACCCAGCCCCCGGGCGGAGAAGGCCAAGGCATTCGGAGTGATTGAAGAGTTTAATAAAGACGCTGTTGAGATCCAGGGCTGAGGACTTCGATATGATCCAGGTGCATTATTAATTCCGTGCCACCGTGGGAGTGCTTCTCTCTTAGAGCGAGAGCATGTGGAAAGACCGGGGTGGGGGTGGGGGGAGGGCCGCACCGCTCGGAGCCTGCTTTTGTGTCTGCACATAACCAGCGCAAGCCTGGCAGGGGCAGTCTGGCAACATCATCTGCAAAGTCAGGTTGCCAACCCCCCCGGGGGGGGCCCTGGAGATCTCTCCCGGTTACCTCTCCACACAATAGAGATCAGTCTCCCTGGAGGAAATGCTTGGAAGGGTGGGCTCTGGGGCATTGAACCCCACCCCTCCCCAAACCCCGCCCGCCCAGGTAGAGGCAGTTTGGTGTAGTGGTTAGGAGCGCGGACTCTAATCTGGGAGAACCGGGTTTGATTCCCCACGCCTCCACGTGCAGCTGCCGGTGTGACTTTGCGTCAGTCACAAGTTCTCTCAGAGCTGTTCTCTCAAGAGCAGTTGTCTCAGAGCTCTCTCAGCCCCACCCACCTCACAGGGTGTCTGCTGTGGGGAGGGGAAGGGAAAAGAGATTGTAAGAGCCAATTTGGCATAGCGGTGAAGTGCGCAGACTCTAATCCGGGAG
>NW_015180061.1:0-4766 GCF_001447785.1 Gekko japonicus
GTGATTTCAACATAGCTCTTTATTCAGGAGCATAACAACAGCACACAGGGTGAGCCGCTACCATATACAGAAACCCCAGCCCCAGACACACCCACAAAATACTAGACCAATAGGAACATAGTTGCTGGGAGCCTTCATTTGCATGGCATCATTCACGGTTCTGTTACCTGATTGGCCAGCTGGGCAAGGGCGGCCGATCTGAATGTCGCTGCAAGGACCCTTTCGAACAAGGACTGTTAGTTCGAAGCTCTCGCTACGCAACAGCAACCCTGCCTCCAATGAGGGCTCAACGTGGCTTACGTTGTTCTCCTCTGTTTTATCCTCACAACAACCCTGTGAAGCAGGTTAGGCTGAGAGTGTGTAACTGCCCCAAGGTCACCCAGCAAGCTTGGTGTAGTGGTTAAATGTGTAGACTCTAATCTGGGAGAACCGGGTTTGATTCCCCACCCCTCCACTTGCACCTGCTGATGTGACCTTGGGCAAGCCATAGTTGTGTCAGAGCTGTCCTTGAAAAAGAGTAGTTCCTGTCAGAGCTCTCTCAGCCCCACCTACCTCACAGGGTGTCTGTTGTGGGGAGGGGAAGGGAAAGGAATCTGTAAGCCGCTCTGAGACTCCAAGTGAAGTGGCTCGCTCACCTTTTCATGCCGGTAGCTGTCAGAACCCACAGCTAACAACGAAGTACACGCATTTATGAATGGTTATACTTTTATTGCAAAGCTATAGGTGCAGTAACATAGGCACTGTTAAGAATGGCGGCAACCAACAGAACCAATTAGGATATCGGGTATTCGTAGGCACCCCCCTAAACAGCATGATAAAAAGTAGAGACATCACCCTGCCAACAAACGTCCACATGACCAAAGCAATGATATTCCCAGTAGTCATGTATGGCTGCGAGAGTTGGACTATAAGGAAGGCCGAGCGCCGAAGAATAGATTCTTTTGAACTATGGTGCTGGAGAAGGCTCTTGAGAGCCCCTTGGACTGCAAGAAGATCAAATCAGTCAATCCTAAAAGAAATCAACCCTGACTGTTCCCTGGAAGGCCAGATAATGAAACTGAAGCTCAAATACTTTGGCCACCAAATGAGAAGGGAGCACTCACTGGAGAAGAAGACCCTGATGCTGGGAAAGACTGAAGGTCAGAGAAGACGGGGACGGCAAAGGATGAGACGGTTAGACAGTGTCATCGATGCAACAAACATGAAATTGAGGAAACTTCAGAGGACGGCAGAAGACAGGAGGGCCTGGCGAGATCTGGTCCATGGGGTCGCGAAGAGTCGGACTCGACTGTGCGACTGAACAACAACAACATGCACCCCCCCCCCATGGCATGGGCCAATTAGGTACCTTCCCGCACGCGGGCTAAGTTAGAAAACCGTTAGGTGCTGAAAGCTGAGAAAAAAGAGTCTCTCACGGTACGTAGGAGACTTTTAGACTATACATCCTCCACCAACACATCTGTAGAGATAAGCGTTTCAGCAAAGACATAGCAGCAGGGATAGGAATGCAATAGCAATTAAACTCCCCAACCCCCATGGCAGCATAGCTGACACTCCTCCTCTTCCTCTTCCTCTTCCTCTTCTTCTTCTGCAGAGTGGGGATTCGAACCTGGGTTTCCCAGGTCCTAATAATCCAACACTTTTATCACTACACCACGCTCAAGATTTTGACCTCTTCAGTTCTACTGAGGCTCTCCCTTTCCCCCCTCCTTTCCGTCTTCCTCCCTCCTGCACTGTGCAGAGTGAGTTAACATCCATTATAAACTTGTTTGAGTCAAAGGGCACTCCGGCTTCTGCATTCTAAGCGGCGATAAGTAATCCATTCCCCAATAACACAATAAATCAGCAATTATTTAATATTTAGTGGACCAAAGGATAGGCAGTTAACATTACAAAGCCCCCTTGGCATCCTCTCAGCATCTCTGCGGTATATGGGCAAGCTCGCAGCCAGGCGGGAGGTAAAACGAATACATTCATAATGTCATAAACGCTAGTTCTGCGTGGCAGACGACAAGGTGTGTCTTTCTTCTCCGTTCCTTGCTGAACTGTGCAGCCAGGACTTGAGAGGAACGCTGCTTGGTGACACCACAAAGCTGGGGGTATTCTTGTCCCCGCAGTGTTCCCTCTAAGCTGAGTGAGTGTGAGCTAGCTCACAGTTTTTTAGCCTCCGGCTCACACATTTTTGCCTTAGCTCAGGAAGGACGGCTCTGGAGCAAACTGATTGATGCAGCAGCCAAATCGCCTGCTCACAACTTTAACGCCAGTCGCTCGTAGAATTTTTGCTCACAGGACTCCACAGCTCAGAGGGAACATTGCGTTGTCACCCCAAGAAATGCTCCCTCACCTCATTCACCCTACCCCTTTTCCCTCCTTTCTGCCTCACTCTTCTTCTCTTGACTCTTGGATGAGAGCCTCACATCCTTTTTTAAAGTCCCGACAAGGTTGCCGTCCTCCAGGTAGTCAAACAACACAAATATACACTGCAAAAACCTTCTATAAGTTTATGTGTTCTATTTGTTCCATCTTATAAAGTAGCCCAATCGCTTGCTCACAACTTTCATGCCAGTAGCTCATGAAGTAGAATTTCTGCTCACAAGACTCCACAGCTTAGAGGGAGCATTGGATGCCAGGGGATCCCTTGGAATTAGAGCTCATCCCCAGGCTACAGAGATCAGTCCCCCTGGAGAAAACAGACGCTTTGGAAGATGGACTCTATGGCACTGTACCCCACTGAGGTCCCTGTCCTCCACAGGCTCCATCCGCAAATCTCCAGGAGTTTCCCAACCCTACCCCCATCTCCCTCCAGTGGCCAGGGGGTACCTGGAAAATCTAGCCTGATCCAGCAGGGCTGCTCTTATGTTCTTATGTGTTATAAGCTCCACTGAGTTCAGTAGGACTTCTAGACAAGTGTTCTTTTGTTGTTCCAATCCTGTCTCCTTATGAAGTGGAAAGCAGGAGGCGTGCCACAGATTTTGCGTAGGGTTAGAGTACACATTGATCCTTGCCCCGAGGGAGGCAAGAGATCTTCCAGTCTAGCAACTGATGTGATCTAAGCACGTATCACTGGAAATCAATGGATCCAGAGCTTCATCACAGTACAGACCTTTAAAGAAGACTACAAATTAGGAAAACTAAGCATATGAAAGGGACATCTGTATCCCAGTGCATAAATCATCGGGCCTTTGTTAAACCCAGGAAGAGGATTAGCTAATGATATATTCAGGGCGCTTTTTGTAGAAAAAGCCCAGCAGGAACATATTAGCAGCAACAGCAGAAACTCATCAACATATTAGGCCACACCCCAACATTGCAGCTCATTACCATATTAGGCCACACCACATGCCTTCCCTTGGCTTGCCCGGGCGCCCGGTGGCTGTGGGGAGCCCAGGCAAGCCAGCCTTTTGACAGGCCAGGGAAGGCATGGGGAGGCATTTAAATGCCTCCCCGATCCTTCCAGGGCCCCCCCGGGCCTGCCCGTCTCGCCAGGGGGGGGTCGCTCTCCAGGCCTTCCCTCTGTAGCCACACATGCAGAGGCTTCGGCTGTAGTGGGCGTGGCCAACTCTGAAGGCAGCCGGAACTCCGTTCCTGTGCGTTCCTGCACAAAAATAGCCCTGGATATATTTTTCCTTTTTCCTGGGGGAGGGGGAGAGGAGGCACCATCTCTGCAGAAGGAAAAGAAAACATCACCAGTGGAATTTCTGCCTCTCAAAAGATCTGTTCCATAACCCAGCTCCCACGCAGGGAGAAGGGTTCTACGCAGGGGTCATTTCCTACAGGAGCGGAGCTCCTGCAGTAAAAAGCCCGGGGGGGGCACATGCAACAAGCCCCACCCCCTGCTCCCAGCAGCCCTCAGTCAGAGCAAGAAGCAGCCAGGTAAGCTGCAGAGCCCCCCTGGGCCCCCAGTCCAAAACAGTCCAGTGGCACCTTTAAGACCAAGTTTTATTCAGGTACAATTTCTCCCTCCTCTGTGAGGACAGATCTGCCCGTTCCCCCCCCCCCAACAGCTAGCAGTCCAGTGGAGCCTGAGCAGTGGGTGTTGCCTTCTGACACACTTCCGGTGATGTCAGGGGGTGTGGCATATGCAAATAAGTTATGCTAATAAGTTATGCTAATGAGCTCCTGCACCTCTTTTTCTGCAAAATGACCCCTGGAAATGACCCCTGGTTCTACGTGAGTCTTCTCTCTTAACACCCAGTTTCTGTATGCAGGGAATCTCTTTTTTAGGGATGAGCACTCACTTCTATAAGCCCTCCCCAAATGCAGACTGAAGAAGCAGTACCGTCTTTTTAAAAAAGGGACAGGATATATAATTTTTTTCTGTGTCGGGTCACGCTGAAAGACAGCGACTGGTCGAAGAGCCAGCCCTGAGCTTCATAGCATAAGAACACGAGGAGCCCTGCTGGGTCAGACCAGTGGTCCATCTTGTCAAGGGTTGGGGTGCAGGCAGAGGGAAGTCCAAGTTCAGTCCGGGGTCTTAAGCCAAGAGGAGCAGAGCAGGAATCAAGAGAGAAAGTCCAAAACACAAACCGGGAGCAAGGTCATTCAAAGCCAGAGTCGTAAGCCGGAGGAGACGAGCAGGAACGAAGTCTGGGAACAGGAGGCGGAGTTGGTGCAAGGCGTCGCGGAGTTGACGAGTTTGCTTCCACAAAGAAGCCAGCCTAGAGCTGCAGCTAAATAGCCCTCTGCTGCTGTTTCCAATTAGCACAGCAGCCCCAGCAGCCAAGCATCTGTCAAAATTCAGGGCTAACTGACCGTCTGCTCCGCAA
>NW_015180062.1:0-3277 GCF_001447785.1 Gekko japonicus
TCTCCATTTCCAAGCCAAAGAGCCAGTACAGTCCAAAGACATGCTACCTTCCCACTGACTCGGTACCTATTTATCTACTTGCAATTTCTTGCTTTCAAACTGCTAAGTTGGCAGGACCTGGGCCTGGAGATGGGAGCTCACTCCGTCATGCGACACTCGGGTCTCGAACAACCAAGCTACAGACCTTCCAGTCTTGCAGCTCAGTGTCTCAACCTCTGAGCCACCGCAGGTATATTTAACTTCTTGCAAACGGATCAGCTTCAAAAAAGGTTAACTTGCTACTGCTCCAAGCCCAGGGAAGGAGGAGGAGGAGGAATTGGATTTATACGCCGCCCTTCACTCCGAGTCTCAGAGCGGCTTATTGTCTCCTTTCCCTTTCCCACGTGGAAGAGTGGGGAATGAAATCCAGTTCTCCCAGATTAGAGTCCGCGCTCTTAACCACTACACCAAACTTTAGAAGACCTAATCAGAACGCATTTGGGGGACCCGGGTCTGCTCTCCCTCCACGGGGAAAACATCCGCCTCGTGACGATGCTCGATTAGATCCCAACTCACGTGCAAATCACACCGCATTCCCGCAGCCCTCTTCCCCCAAACATAATCAAGGAGAAAGAAGTCCTTTTCTCCCTTTCTCACAATACAAGAACTCGTGGGCACTCCATGAAACTGCTGAGCAGTCAGGTTTTGTTGTTGTTCAGTTGCACAGTCGAGTCCGACTCTTTGCGACCCCATGGACCAGCTCCCTCCAGGCCCTCCGGTCTTCCGCCATCCTCTGAAGTTTGCTCAACTTCATGTTCGTTGCATCGATGACACTGTCTAACCATCTCATCCTTTGCCGTCCCCGTCTTCTGGTTAGAATGGATTAAAGTGAGTCCTTCTTCACCCAAAGAGTGATCAGCACATGGAATTCACTGCCACAGGAGGTGGTGGCAGCTACAAGCATGGACAGCTTCAAGAGGGAACTGGCAAAACGTATTGAGCAGAGGTCCATCCATGGCTATTAGCCACAAGGTATAAATAGGAACTCTCGGTCTGGGGCAAGTGATGCTCTGCATTCTTGGTGCTTAGGGGGGGCAACAGTGGGAGGGTTTCTAGCATGCCCCACTGCTGAACCTCCTGATGGCACCTGGTATTTTTGGCCACTGTGTGACAGAGTGTTGAACTGGATGGGCCATTGGCCTGATCCAACATTGGCTTCTCTTATGTTCTTATGAGATTTCCCCAGGCTTGAGTAACTGGCTTCCCAACGACTTGGACTTGGAGGAGGCCATTGAAGTGGGAAAGGGGAGGCAAGCTATTTCCCCCCAACCACGTCGGAGGAACATGTAAAACTGAGTCGAGTGCGTGGAGGAGAGCTGGCTGAGACTCTTCCAAAAATTGCTAATATTGGACAGCAGTGGGTGTAACAAGGTTATCAAGGTGAGGAGAGAACTGCAGCCTAGAAGAACCGGGAGCTGTGGCGGAGTAGGTCCAATATCGCTCGCCATTTCTTTCTTTCTTTCTTAAACGGTAATTGCGCTGTGACCATTGAGAGCGACTGCCCTTCACTGAAGCAGTCCGGCAACTTCATGTTTCTCTGCCACACACACACGTGGACTCTTAATCCACCAGCAGAATAATCCCTTCCTTCAAAGCAAATGCCCAGGGAACGGCATCTATTTCTGGCTCCCTGTGCAAAGATCCACATTAGGTTTGAATAGTTGACCTTAAGAGCCGTAATGGCATGATAATTTTAGGGGCCTGCAGGACGTTGTCTGAGATAGACAATGAGGGATCGAAGAATTGGAATAACAAACGCGAGGGAGCTGGAACTAGAAAGTGGCGGACCTCCCAAAGGCTGAGAGGGCAGAGGATTAGATGCGATGGCTTATAAAAGCCCCTCCGGCTCTGATTCTTTGAGCCCTGCTTACCTAATGTGTATGGTTGCTAGGTCTCCAGGAATTTTGGTGTAGTGGTTAGGACAGCCAGTTTGGTGTAGTGGTTAGGAGCATGGACTCTAATTTGGGAGAACCGGGTTTGATTCCCCACTCCTCCACATGCAGCTGCTGGTGTGACCTTGGGTCAATTACAGGTTCTTTCAGAGCTGTTCTCTCAAGGGCAGTTCTCGAAAGAGTTCTCCTTAAGCGTTATCTCCTTGAATGGGATGCCTCTTTGTCTTCACCTGGGAGCTTTCCTCTGAGAGCTAGTTTGGTGTAGTGGTTAAAAGCGTGGACTCTAATCTGAGAGAACCGGGTTTGATTCCCCACTTCTCCACATGCAGCTGCTGGTGTGACCTTGGGTGAGTCACAAGTTCTCTCAGAGCTGTTCTCTCGAGGGCAGTCCTCAAGAGAGCTCTCTCAGCTCAAGCTACCTCACAGGGTGTCTGTAGTGGGGAGGGGAAGGGAAATTATATTTATTTATTTTATTAAATTTATGGATCGCCCAACCCGGCAAGCAGGCTCTGGTTGATCTACAACCTTAAAAGCAGTTAAAATACCATCAGCATAAAATTACCATAATACACCAATGAGTTATCCAGTAAGCCACTCTGAGACTCCGAGTGAAGAGCCGAGTATAAATCTAATCTGCTCCTCCTCCTCCTCCTCTCACTTTGTTGTCTCCTTCCCTCACATGGCCTTCCGTGGAGAGACATGTCTCTGCAGGTCTCTCCTGCAGGAACAATGCCCTCATACTCACACACACATGATGCAATGCAAGTTGGCCATTTGTGAATAGCGAAAGTACTCCTTAGGTTATGCTTCTTTCTCTTCCTTTGACTGCAACCTGAATGTGAACTGGATCTACTTGAATAAATGTAATATTGCCCATTTTTGCAATATACTTCTTGGGAGATTTATGTCTTGCACTTAATCTGGTGGGGCTGTCCCTTTAAGAAAGGGGGCAGAGCCCCAAATTGCCCCACTGTAGCTATGGGCCTGCACTTCTATCACTGGGGGAGAGTCTGCTATGGCCCCGGTCACACGGGCCGGAAAATGCGGGGGGGGGAGCATGGCTGTTTGCCCCGGAGCAAAATAATGTGTGGCTGCCCGATCACATGTCCCGTCAAGGTCCCGTGGTTAGGGTGTGAGGTGCCGATCACAAAGCTATCCTGCAGCGTGGCAAAGAAGCGGCGCTGCGCGATCACACCAGCAATTGCCAGGCGCCGCTTCCGTGACAAACGGGAATATTTTTTTTCTCACCAAAAGGTGAGCATGCGCATGATCGTTTGTGCGCATCCTGTGAAGACTTTAAAAAAAAAAACCTAACCGGTAATGTTCCCTCTAAGCTGTGGAATCTT
>NW_015180063.1:0-2868 GCF_001447785.1 Gekko japonicus
GATGACATCACTTTCAGGTGATGTCATTGAGGCGCATGCACTTCACACATACACCAGAGGACCCCAGGACCAAGCCAGGAGGCCCCCGCTGGCAGATGGGTAAGACCTGGCAACCCTACTTGGGTTAGTCACAGCCTCACCTACCTCACAGGGTGTCTGTTGTGAGGAGAGGAAGGGAAGGCGATTGTAAGCTGCTCTGAGACTCCTTTGGGTATAAAAACCAGCTCTTCTTTTTATTTCTCCCAACACCACCAAGTAACTTTTGGTGCGGAGCAGAATGGGGTGGTTACAATGATGAACAAGGGCTAGTGGTGAGGTGGAGCCAAAGTACTACACGCTCAGATCAGATGTCAAGGTGAGTTGTGTTCAGCTCAAAAGTAGGGCAGAAATTCCAAAAGTGGGAAATTTGTACTAGGAACTTCCCAGTTCTGAATTTCAGCTGGATCATCACACTTTTCTTCAGTGCCGCAATCGTGGAGGACCAGAGGGTGGCATTAAGCTACAAGATCAGCAGGCATCAGAGAATGTAAAGGCGAATACATCTTATAAAGCAGCTTCCTCCGGTGTGGCTCCTCAGTCTGAGGAACACATTCCTGTGACATAGGCTGAGCTCCATGGCGGTCTGGCTATCCATCCAAGCTTATTACCTACCTTCACCGCTTCATGTTTTTGACGGCCTTTGATCAATTTGTCTGTTACAGTGCATGTGTGTTGTTACTGGCCATATTCTCCAAGAATGACCAAGAATTGTACCCATCACCAAACTATATCTGTATAAGCAACTACCATAAATGGGGACTTTGTTCATTAACCAGTTAATATGCAAAACCTTCAAGCCAAATGTACTGATTATAACCCACACATCCTGCACTTCAAACATTTACCGTTGCACACATATAACTCACACAGTATATCACTCACACAGATATTCAAAATTCTTTCCTGCTCATTTAAGGCTGCCTGATCCCATGCCAAGGGCCAACATTGCGTCAAGGAAAAGCCAGGGAACAAAGGACTGGTCATCCTACTGCACGGTATGAGGAACCAGGAGTTTTAACAATGTCCTTGCAACCATTGTGCGAGGAGAAAATTTCAATAAGGACACAGATGCAAACTCAGATTTTATGAGCAGAAACATTTACTAAGGAGCAACATTTATAGTTTCCCGTAATTTATAGCTTTTAAATGCAAAGATATAATGCAAATAAGTTCTCCCTCCCCTCTTCTTCCACTGATCAGCTCATGAATAAGGCTGAAAGGAGCCTGGATCGTAGGCAGAGGAAGAGCAGACTGAGAATGAATGAGCTTGCCCCAGCTTTTCCCCCATCCTTTACTTAAAATGTCATCAGCTGGCCATGGGATCACTTCACAGCTCAGCAGAAAGACTGAGTGCACAGTTATGTTCCATGATAACACACTCCTCCCATCTTAGGCACTGAATCAGGACTATTGCTTCATGCAACAAAACACATAAAGAAATCACAATAGCTCCAATGCAAAATCTTTTTATCTGGACCACAGAAAGACAGGGTTGTACCTATGGGTAAAACTCAAGTTTAGTTAAGTGTGTCTTGCACACAAAAGCTCATACCGTGGGTAAAACTCAAGTTTAGTTAAACAGTACTTCCCTTTTGAAAAAGTGTGTCTTGCACACAAAAGCTCATACCCTGAATAAACTTTTGTTGATCTTAAAGGTGCCACTGGGCTCTAAATTGGTTCTAATACTTCCCCTTGCAATGGCATCCTAACATTTGTACTAGGTTATCTGCCTCTGATGTCACAGAACAACTTATGTGTTATCATGGTGATTTAATAACATGTTTGTGACAAAGTCTAGACAGAGCTGTATGTCTTAGCAGCCACCTGGACCCTTCTGGAAAAGGGAGGGAAAGGCAGGATAAAATATTAATATTTTTAAGCACTTAGTAGTGATGCAGCGTACCATGCAACGAATCCAAAACCAAAGGAAGGTGCAGCAAAGAGTTAAGTATTAGTTATGCTTTAATGCACTTCGGTGGGAAGGTAACAGCGTTCCGTGTGCCTTGGTGTTTAGTCATGACCACGGAAACATCTTCGGACAGCGCTGGCTCTTCGGCTTTGAAACGGAGATGAGCACCGCAACCCTAGAGTCGGACTCGACTGGCTTTCGAGCAAGGGAACCTTTACCTTTATGCACTGGATGCACCAATGAGGATACTCGCTTGCCACTGGAGAGTTTCATATGCAATGGTGAGAAGGAGAAAAAAAAATCTGTTAAGAGGTAAGAATGGGCCTAGTTCAAAGGAAGACAAAATAGTGCAAAAGTTTAACCATTCCTGACTTCACTTGTCAGCCATACTTTGTGTTCTGCAACACAAAGAAATAAAAACAACAGAATCATAAACAATTATTTAAAAGCAAACAATTTCCCAGTTTTACTCCATCTATAATGTAAAATATATGAATTTTAAGTGCACCCTCTTCCTTGTTTGTTCCTCTGGGATCCTGTATCAATTCTATCCAGGCCTCTGAAGGCTACCATGCTGGCTACTGAATCACTCATGATTTATTCATTTTTATTTAACCTCAGAGTTGGAAGAGACCACCACCGCCAATGCAGGAACTACAACAATAATATCCTCTGCAAGTAGGCATCTAATCAAAGTTCTAAAATTTCCAACAACAAAGAATCTACCACCTCACAATGGAGAGTGTTCCAGTGTTGAACACACCTCACCATCATTCTGCTTTGCGTTTTCATAGTTCAACTGCTTAAATTGCCCTAAAATTATGCCTTAATAACTCCTCATTTACTAATTTGTGTCAAGCAAGGGTGATCTCCACATGGAAGTATGTTTGTGTACATACCTTTCTGGGCTGAGTCCTGTT
>NW_015180064.1:0-4241 GCF_001447785.1 Gekko japonicus
ACTGATGAGATGTTGCTACCCGACCTGAGCCCGCCTGCGGGAAGGGCAGGCTATAAATATAAATAAATACATTTTGTCTAGTTCCTGTTATGTAAAACTCTTTATAAATGAGCCCGATCTCATCAGGTCTCAGAAGCTAAGCAGGGTCAGCCCTGGTTAGTACTTGGATCAGGGACCCGCATGGAAGACCGGGGTTGCTACGCAGAGGCAGGCAATGGTGAACCACCTCTGTTCCTCTCTTGCCTTGAAATCCCTGCTGGGTTGCCGTAAGCCAGCCATGACTCGACAGCAGAAATAAATAAATAAATAGTACAAATGGAGGAGAAATATTGTGTTGGATCCAATGGTGCCATTCTGCTCATGGGGATTCTCCTTCCACATGCACAGGGGTCATTTCCTGCAGGAGCGCACAGTAAAGAACCCAGGGGGCGGGCACATGCAACAAGCCCCACCCCCTGCTCTCAGCAGCCCTCAGTCCGAGCAAGAAGCAGCCAGGTAAGTTGCAGAGTCCCCCCGGCCCCCCGGTCCAAAACAGTCCAGCGGCACCTTTAAGACCAAGTTTTATTCAGGTACAAGCTCTCCCTCCTCTGCGAGGGCAGATCTGCACATCCCCCCCCCAATAGCTAGCAATCCAAAACAGTCCAGTGGAGCCTGAGCAGTGGGTGTTGCCTTCTGACACACTTCTGGTGATGTCAAGGGGTGTGGCATATGCAAATAAGTTATGCTAATGAATTATGCTAACGAGCTCCTGCACCTCTTTTTCTACAAAATGACCGCTGCATGTGCGGAAGAGTATTATCAGAGTGGAAAGGCACCTTTGGACAGTGGGTTTAAAGCATGCTGCCTTCTCGGCTCTCATGAACATATAAACCTTCTTCGCTCAACACGATCGGCCCTGTGACAAGGAACAAGATCGATACAGAGCCGGGAGGGGGGGAAATTGATTCAACTCAGCCTTGGCAACATGATTAGGCCTGCCTGAACAGTCTAAGCCCTGAGATGGAGAAAGGGCTTCACGAGTGTGCCACTTGGGTTGCAAGATTTAAAATGGATTTTCAGAGAGGAGCATAAGATCTTGAATATATCACTGAAACAGACCGAGGCTCATGCCGCTGAGTCTCCTCAATGTAATTAATAAATTTAGGGATTATCTTGGATCATGACGTGGGCCAATGCATGTCCTGGAGTTCAGGCAGAGCAAGGCAACAGAGCTAGGCCACAATCAAGAGTCCAGTCCAGGGGTCAGATACCAGTTCAGCAGCAGTCAGAGTTCATGGGTTGTTCAGGAAAGCAGAGTCATAAGAACATAAGAGAGAAGCCAATGTTGGATCAGGCCAAAGGCCCATCCAGTCCAACACTCTGTGTCACACAGTGGCCAGAAATTCCAGGTGCCATCAGGAGGTCCACCAGTGGGGCCAGGACATTAGAAGCCCTCCCACTGTTGACCCCCCCCCCCCAAGCACCAAGATGACAGAGCATCACTTGCCCCAGAGTCCCTATCTATACCTTGTGGCTAATAGCCACTGATGGACCTCTGCTCCATATGCTTATCTAATTCCCTTTTGAAGCCGTCCATGCTTGTAGCCGCCACCACTTCCTGTGGCAGTGAATTCCAAGTGTTAATCACTCTTTGGGTGAAGAAGGACTTCCTTTTATCCGTTCTAACCCGACCGCTCAGCAATTTCATGGAGTGCCCACGAGTCCTTGTATTGTGAGAAAGGGAGAAAAGTACCTCTTTCTCTACCTGCTCTTTCCCATGCATACTCTTATAAACCTCAATCATGTCACCCCTCAGTCATCGTTTCTCCAAGCTAAAGAGCCCTAAGCGCTTTAACCTTTCCTCATAGGGAAAGTGTTCCAACCCCTTTATCATTCAAGTTGCCCTTTTCTGCACTTTTTCCAAAGCTATAATATCCTTTTTAAGGTGTTATCGCTTTGGAAAAAGTGCAGAAAAGGGCAACTCGAATGATAAAAGGGTTGGAACAAGGCAGTCCAAGGTTGTTGATCAGCAAGGTTCAGGCAGGTCCGAAAAGAGGAGTCAAATGTCAGTCCAAAAGTCACAGGAGGCAGGCAGAGTCCAGAACTGTGGCCCCGGAGTTCACAGGATGGTGACAAGTTGTTTCCACAATCTGCAGTTCTCCAGGTCTGACTTATATAGGCATTTCTTACCAAGCCTGATTTACAGCCATCTGCTCAGAGGTGCTCCTGCACTTACACAGAACTATCATTAAGCAGCTGGCGCCAGGCCAAGAGGTGAGCACTGTCTGCATGTCCTTATGTCTTGTCGGAGCCTTTCCCTTCGCTGTTCAACTAACAAAGGGGGGGCTGGTGGGATACTTTCCTGCAGTTGTGCTTTGTGGGCTACTTCAGAGCTGTGGGTGCGTGGGTCAAGGCCAGCTGCCGGCCATGAATCTTGAGGCTCATGGATCTCTAATTCGCTAACTTTAGCTGGTTCAGAGCTGGCTGCATGTGGCTCCTCAACTCCTGAGGAGTCTTCAGCCACGCTAGACTCGGGCTGGTTAAGTTGGACCACAACAATTCACACTGTTGGTGCCGTGCGATCACCTCTAACTGGGATCTCAAGACCCCGGGAGCGCTCATGGACCCAGTCTTGCAGTTTGAAAAGCAGGTGGGAGCAGTGGCCGAAAGTGCCTTCTATCAGCTGCTACTCTCTCCTTTCTTAGCTGATCTGGTCACACCGATCCATGCTTCTGAAGTCTCGTGGTTAGACTACTGTAATGTGTTCTCTGTTGGTCTAGCCTTGAAGACAACCCAGAGACTGCAGCAGATGCAGGATGTGGCAAACTGGTTCCTGTCAGGGGTAGCCAATGGGAACACGTCTTGCCCATTTCGAAATGGCTAAATTGGCTGCTAGTTTATTTATTTTATTTATTTATTTTATTTCATTTATATCCCGCCCTCCCCGCATGCAGGCTCAGGGCGGCTTACAACACGAGGTGTAATACAACACAACAGGTAAAACAATTAAGGCACACAGTGCAATAAAATACAGTTAAAACAGTTAAAACACAGTAAGCAACTCCCAAGGATCCACCGCGACTACCATACTCGCTCCCTATTGCTCACCACATAGGGGTCAACGAGGGGGATGCTGTGGGCCATGATGTTCAGACGGCCAGAACGGCCCAACCCAGCGGTACTGCTTTGCAGTCCCCCGTTGGTGTTGGTGGCGGCGGCAGCTCCTATTCGAAAGCCTGGCGGAAGAGCTCCATCTTACAGGCCCTGCGGAACTGTACAAGGTCCCGCAGGGCCCGGATCTCCTCTGGGAGCTCATTCCACCAGGGAGGAGCCGCCACCGAAAAGGACCTGGTCCTTGTGGCAACAAGCCTGGCCTCTTTAGGGCCCGGGGTCACTAGGCGGTGTTGTGACCCCTACCGAAGTGCTCTTTGGGGCCTGTATGGGGAAAGGCGGTCCCGCGGGTATGCCGCACCCTGGCCATGTAGGGCTTTAAAGGTAAGCACCAGCACTTTGAAGCGAATCCGGAATGCTATAGGCATTGTTTCCAAGTTCAATTCGAGGTGTTGACAATGATCCTAAAAGCCCTTCATGGCTTGGGGTACACAGTCCCTATTTCCTCCCATATGTTTCTGTGTGCCAGCTACTGTCTTCAGGTGGCCGCTTGCTGGCTGTTCCCCACTAAAGCTGGCTGATTGGCGATTTGAACCTGGTTCTCCCAGAACTTAGTCTGGCATTCTAGCCACGACACCATGCTGACCAGAGTGCTGGACTGCAGAAAGAGCTGAGCCATGATGCTGTAGATTCAAGTGCCATGTTTTTGGTGTGGTTTTTTTTTTTTTTGAAGATCAAGTCAGTTTCAGCCAATGCTCCCTCTAAGCTGTGGAGTCTTGTGAGCAAAAATTCTACTTTGTGAGCTGCTGGCATTAAAGCGGTGAGCGAGCAATTTGGCTGCTGCATAAACGAGTTTGCCCTGGAGCCGTCCTTCCGGAGCTAAGACAAAAATCTGTGAGTCGGAGGCTAAAAAGCTGTGAGCTGGCTCACACTAACTCAGCTCAGAGGGAACACTGAACGTTTCAGCTATCAGGATGGAAGAATGTGTTTTCCCCCCCCAGTAAGAGAGCAAGTAATGTAGTTCTGAACATATATCCACAGTAACTACTGGCCTCCGCCTGGTCTGATGAACATAAACCATTGCAGTACAAAAGAATAAGAGAATCATAGAATCGCAGCGTAGGAAGGGGCCATCCAGGCCGTCTAGTCCA
>NW_015180065.1:0-2512 GCF_001447785.1 Gekko japonicus
TCCCATTATTAGCACCTATGAATATAAAATGATTTTTAATGTTTCTGTATTAAACCGCAGACACAATTTCTGTATTAAACTGCAGACACAATCTCTTCCCTCCCTCCCAAGTGGTTTCCAATAAAAACAAACAAATATGCAAAGATCTATAGAACTGCCTCTTCCTCATGAGGGAAGCTATACTGTTGATGGCCTCAAGCTGACAAGTGTGTACTCCTCTGTCTGGTCAAGGCTTCAGCTCTGGCCCTCTTCCTTCTCCATTCCTAGACTACTGACAGAGACTCTGGAGGTGCAGGACAAGTCCACTCAGGGGTTTTCTCACCTGCTAGTTTTAAGCAAACTTATTTATTTATTTGGATATATATCCTGCCCTACCCTTTAATGGGCTCAGGGCAGGTTCCAAGAGTATAAAAATACAATGCAATTAAAACCACATTAAAACACAATATAAAATAACATAACTCATATGTGCCATACAACTCTAGTAAAAAAACAGATACCTCAGTGGTTGATGGGATTTTTTTAGGGATCTTTAAGATTTAGGATCTCAGGACCCAGGCTACAGATGGAGGCTGACTTAAGGAGGGGACGCTCGCTGCCTCAACCAAAAGCCAGGCAGAAGAGCTCCATCTTGCAGGCCCTGCGGAATTGTAATAAATCCTGCAAGGCCCTGATCTCACACGGGAGATCATTCCACCAGGCAGAGGCCGGGGCCGAAAAGGCCGTGGCTTGGTCAAGGCAAGTTGGATGTCCCTGGGGCCAGCCAGGGAGAACCAAAAGATTTTGTTTCGTGGACCTCAGTGCTCTATGGAGCTCATATGGGGAAAGGCGGTCTTGAAGGTATGCTGGGCCCTGGCCATATAGGAATTTAAAGGTAATTTAAAGGTAAGTACCAACACCTTGAAATTGATCCAGAATTCAATAGGCAGCCAGTGCAGGTCACCTAACTTGCAGGTCACCCCATTAGCACTGGAATCCCCGACCCCCACCTGGTTTCCTCCATCAGATCCTATTAGCCTGGATCTCAGCTCACTAGGCACCTGACAGAAGCCACAGTAGGGATCACAGTCCGTGACAACCTCCATAAAAACAATCCCCAATTCCACTACCTAGTAATACTTCCAGACCACCCTTCCCAATTCCAAAAAACCCAAGGATCCTGCTAATACAAATTGATTATTAAGTTTAAATGAACTCCAATAATGAATTCTCCTAATTAATTTATAACTAAACAATCAATCAATTAAATCAATCAAACAGGGCTAAGTTTAAAGTCCAGGTCACAGTTTTTTCTCCTGCACTTCCAAACCTCAGAAGCCCATCAAGGGCCCTGCAGGGGCCTGTCCAAATTCTTTCCTTGATGAACTGAGCCATCCACGGAGACAGAATTGTCCATCAGTCTTTGAACCTGGCAAAGGCCCCCCAGAAAGAGGTCTGGTGCACCCAGATACACTTTCCTCTGTGTACCTCAGGGCTGACCAAGCACATCCTTTGTAGAGCAGCTCCCCAAATCCAGCAGCTACAGTGTAGCATGGTCTCTTAACTGGTGGCCACTCCCAACCAGTTGTTGCTGGGTGCCACCGACTTCCTGGTTTTCCATTCCAGCTCAGCCAGCGGGCTCCCTGTCAGTCACCGTTTGCTCTCTTGGGGGGACCCTCAACCAGGAAGTGTGAGGAACAAACCCAGAATGCCAAAAATGAAGGAAACCACAGCCAGCTCACCAGGGGCTGGTAGCAGCCCAGTGGTGAAGCACGGAGTCCGGCAGTTAGGACCAAGCACCACGACCCAGCAGAAGGAGATGCTGTCATTGTTACTGTCAGCAGGAAACACCGTGGCTTTGTAGGGCACTGCTTGGGCCTTGCTACCCAGTCTCCCAATTCACGCCGCCCCCAGCTCCCTGGCTCCCAGAACTCCAAAGCTCCAAATGCTCCGATAGTCTTTCAGGTTGGCAGGGTGAGTATTACACCATAGAGTTGTATGGTAGCACGGAGTATGTAAATTGATGGACAGAGCACCTACTTCATCCCGGTCGCCATGATTGATTACAGGTTGAACAGGAGCCTACTGTTAGGAGTCTTCCCTGGGAGCTTCTGGAGGGCACACAGCTTTGGACATAGTAGAAACCATAGAAAGCTCCTCTTCTGAGAAGACTTCAGAAAAGTCTTCACCTCATGTGCCCTTTGACCTGGATATGATTGACCTCACAGGATGTGACATCATGAGAAATAGCATCACATCCTCACTGAGCTCCCTCCCCTCCCCAAATGCTACCATCCCCAGGCACTACCCCCAAACTTCCAAGAATTTCTGAAGCCACAGTTGGCAACCCTAGATTTGATAGTTTAGATTTTATTTAAAGAGAAGAGGCAGAGAGAGAACAGGATAAGAGGGATAAATGGGAAGAAGTAAGAAAAGGGAGAAAAGATGTATAGGGAACAACATTAGAATGGGAACACATACACATTTGTATGGGTACATATACAAAAAATGCATCCCGTATTGCAGGCTGGGG
>NW_015180066.1:0-2672 GCF_001447785.1 Gekko japonicus
TGGTGGCCCAGAACTGCCCCAACCCCGTATGAAGAGGTGTCGCAGGCGAGGACCACTGGTAACGCCTCATTGAAATGGGAGAGGACCGAATTGGAGACAAGAAGGTCCTTTACCACCTGGAAAGCAGTGGCGTGCTCTGGGCCCCAGACCCACGGAGCGTTTTTATCAAGCAGGTTCATCAAGAGGTTCCGCCACAGCGGCTTTTAGAGGGAGAAAAGAGTGATAAAAATGTAATAGGCCTAAGAAAGCCTGTAATTCCGTCTTGGACGTAGGCGGGGGAGCTAGCGAGATGGCCTTAGTTTTCTGTTCTGTGGGGTGAATCCCCTGGGCGTCCATGGCAAACCCCAAGAACTCCACCTTGGGGACCCCGAGCAAGCATTTCTCCTCCTTGACCTTCAGGCCTACCGTGTCGAAATGCTGGAGCACCACCCGCAGACGGTCGGTGAAGGTCGAGGCATCCGGGGCCGCGATGAGCACGTCATCTAGAAACGGCTGCACTCCTGGAATACCTTTTAACAAATTGTCCATGAAAGATTGAAAGATTCCCGGGGTGACAGATACCCCGAACTGTAGCCTATGTACTTTGAAAGCCCCCTTGTGTGTTGCTATAGTTTGGGCTTCTGTCGTGACAGCATATACCGGCAGTTGCTGGTAGGCCTGGGCCAAGTCCAGCTTACCGAAAATCCGTGCCCCCGCCAGTGCAGCCAACACGTGGCTGACTCACCAGTACTGGATAGGCGTGGTCTTGGAGGGCTTTGTTCAATCTGCACTTATAGTATGCACAAATCTGCACGGCGCCATTTGGCTTGACCGGGGTGACTATCAGAGTCTCCCATCGTGCAGAAGCAATGGGTTCTAACACCCCCTGGGCCACCAAGCGATCAAGCTCTGCCTCGATCTTTGGTCTTATCGCAATGGGGGGTGTCTGGACTTAACCCAGCTGGGGCAGATAGCCGGGTTGAGGGAGATTGGGGCCCCTGTGTAGCGGTCGAGTGTGCCCTCAAAAACCCTGGGGAACTCATTGCACACTGCCTCGAAGTTCTCAGCCCGGAGCTGATTAATCCCCCCGATCGTCAATCCCAGGTACTCGAACCACGAAACTCCCAGCAGACTAGAGAGCCTTCCCCCACCACCACCAGCAAGTCCAACTGTCCATGGAAGTCCTGAAACTGCACCATGAACTTGCTCCAGCCCCGCACCGCCACAGGGTTCTTGTTAAAGTCCCGTAACTTAAACCCTTGTGGCTTCTGCAGAGGGGGTCCCCCCGTGGGCAGAGCGAGCGTAGCGTCTCTTCCGAAATTATGGAGTAGTTAGACCTGGTGTCTAGTTCCATGCTGCAGGGGGACCCCTCTATAAGGACTGTCACATGCACCTTATTTGGGCCATTGGGGGGCAAGTTACATACCTGGTGCTGGTGGGCAGAGAGGGTATGGAGGTTGGTGGGTAGCTCTGCTACTGTCTGGTGGGCCGAAGTCTTCTGGGTCTGTCGTCGGGACTGGCAAACCCAGGCCGGATGGCCCATCTTGTTGCAGGAACGGCAGACGCCGTCCCTGAAGCGGCAAGCCTGGGGCTCATGTGCTTCCCCACAGCTCGCGCATTGGGGTGATGCAGAGGGGGCTTTTCCCGATGGTGCTGGGCAATGTTGTTGGGCGGGATGGCGGTGGACCTGGAGCACTTCCTCATTCTCGGAGTCATCCGACTCGAGCGTTGCTTGTGTGCGATGGACCGCCCGCACTCAGTGGTCTTGGTGCGCCTTCCCGTAGGCTGAGGACTCCCTGAGTGCCTTGTCTAGGGTCAGGTCGTCCTGGCTAACCAGTTTCCTCCTGAGCTTGGGTTCCCAGAGACCCAAATGAACTGGTTCAGCAAGGTGTCCTCTAGGTGGGGAAAGGAGCACCTGGTGGCTGCCCACCGGAGCCCGGCCAAGAACTCGGAGGCCGGCTCGTCCAGCCCCTGGACTCGCACAAAAAAGTCCATGCGATCAGCAAACTTGGTGGGCTTTGGTGAAAGGTGGTTTGTCAGCGCTTTCACCAGCTCCCCATAGGACTCGTCCTTGGTGTGCTTTGGCGCAATGAGGTCCTTTAGCAGCAAGATGGTGCCTACGCCACAGGACCGGAGGAGATGGGCTTTTTTCTTCCCGGGTCTACGATGTCGTGGCAGTCGAAGTAGCTCTCCAGGGTCTCAAGGCAGGTCTCCCACTGTGCAGGTTGTGAGATGTCGAAAATGGTGATGCTTTCCTAGGAAGTAGCCATCGTGCTGAGAGTAGCTCAGGAGCGGCGGCTGGACCGATGGAGGGAGTGCTGCTGTTCTCGGGGTCAGCAGGGCGAGTTCTGGAGTGAGGAGCGGAGCGGTGAGCGGCGACCAGAGAACCAGGGAGCGAAGCGGAGCGTCTTGCGGCGGTCTCGGCATTGGGGCTCGATGCGGTGCTCGAATCTGCTTCTGGGTCGTTGTTCATGGGAGTTAGTATCCCATCCTCGTGGCCAGTGAAAAGTACTGAGACTTACTAGTGATTTCAGCTCTCATGCTTTATTTCAGCTCAGAACAAAGACAAGTTGCCCAGCTCACAAGCTGGTTTATATGCACAACAAGGGACAGGGTAAAAACCAGAACGGGCCCTTCCGGCTTTTACCCTGTCCCACCGTTTCCTGCCTTCTCTGATGAAGGGAGCTTGGACT
>NW_015180067.1:0-3062 GCF_001447785.1 Gekko japonicus
ATCACACCTGGTTCTCCAGATTACAGTCTTCCGTCCTTAACCACTGTACCAAACTGGCTGTACCAGTGATCTAGCTTGTTCTCACTTGTTCAGCACTCAGCTTTCATTATGTGATGGGGAGGAGGCTTCCAGATGCTAAACATCTGGCTGTGCATGTGTTGAAAAGGACACCACGTGCTTGTGAAAGTCAGTAACTGGGCTGGTAAACAGAAGCCTCTGACTGAATTGGGCACCTGAATTCAGTGTCCAAAGTCCACACGTTACAGGGAGACAAGTGAGCACCCCCTAACCCACATCTCCTACATAAGGCATACTGGGGAAAATGTTAGCATTTCAACCACTGCCTGATAAGCAGCAGTCAAGGAGGCAGATTCTAAAATGGTTAAAATGTCTCACTGTGCATTTTTTTTCAGCTGGATCAATGGGAGATGTGGAAGTAGATGCTGGTCAGTGATGCCTCTGCATTTCCCCTACTGAGGACACCAATGGGACTTCGACAACAGACAAGATATATCCCAGGGACTGGAAAAAGCCGGAGTGTGCTGAGACAGACCCACCATCAAAGGATTAAGTAGAAAGCCATCAATCATCACTTCATGCCATGCAGGCTTCTAGCATCTTGAGCATGCAGATCTAAGAGTAACCTTGCTGCATCAGACCTCTGGTCCATTTGATTTACCACTCTGTCTCCATCGGTGATCTCCAAAGCATCCCAGCAAAGCTGACAAGCAGAGAACAATGGAGGTGGAACGTCCCTCTTGTTGCCCCATTGGGTATCACAAAAAGAGAGGCACACAAAGCCTTTGAACATTAAAGTCTTCTCTCGGTGTGTGATACAGTGAAAGGGAGCATGGCAGAGTGCGTTTTCCTAAACTCAAAATCTCAAGCTTTCTTTCATCGTAAGGAGCGTACAATCCCCTGACAATTTTAGGTGCTTTCTCTAAGCTCACTGTGCCCCATGATAGCTCTGGGGTTAGTCTTGTCCTCTTCCACATCCAGCACATCATTCTCTGCATCACTCTTTGCGCTATCTTGGGTGCTGTCTGCTGTCCCATCTCAATAAAGCTCTGACAACTTCTCAATGGACTGTGCATCTCTTAGCCAACCCGTTTGTGGCTGTTCTGCAAGCGGCGTCACCTTCCTGATAGTCCAGTACCACACAGATTGGCTTTTTGTGCATGTGCATACCCACACAGCCTGATTGGTTTCTAATCCTCCACAGCCTTCCCACACCACTGCCCTGCTCAGTGTGCAATTGTTTCAGATTCAATAGACAGTTAAAATAGTCACAAATTATATCAATCAATTGTAAATGAATGCTATTTTGTTTTTTAAAAAATCCTACCATTTGTTGTTCCTCTAAGAGGTCCTTTTGTTAATAGCTGCCAATCTGTTTGGATCAGCAGTGTGTTTGTTAGTGTCAGACCCTGGTCCTGTTACACTCAATAACTCTCGCTTTGGCAGTGATAAGTTTATTGGAGCATATGCAAGATCCAAAAGTCACCGTGCTAGAACTGAAGTCAGTTCTGAGAGCCAGTTTGGTGTAGTGGTTAAGTGTGCGGACTCTAATCTGGGAGAACCGGGTTTGATTCCCCACTCCTCCACTTGCATCTGGCTGGATGACCTTGGGTCAGTCGCAAGTTCTGGCACAGCTGTCCTTGAAAAAGAGCAGTTTGTGTCAGAGCTCTCTCAGCCCCACCTACCTCACAGGGTGTCTGTTGTGGGGAGGGGAAGGGAAAGGAGTTTGTAAGCCACTCTGAGACACCTTTGGGTAGTGAAGGGCGGGGTATAAATCCAATCTCTTCTTCTTCTTTTGGCAGGTACAATCATATTATAGAAATCGAACAGGTCCCATCCAGCCCCCAAGCATACGTCACACTCACAAATCGTCTAATTGCCATGCCAACCAGGAGAGATAGATGTCCCGGTAATCTAGAGTCCAAGCTGGTACAAGAATGTTTTCAAGGCCACTTCTCCCGGAAAAGCGAGAGGGGAGGAGAAGGGAATGTCTTGTAGAAAAGTTACATTGTCTAAAAGCAAAGGTCTCATTCATGCCCGCACACATTCACCCCCACCTTCAGGAATGCCCTCCCCCCAACCATTGTGGCAACCAAAGCAAACATAGCATATCAAGGTTTGACAGTTAGGGATGTCAGCCTCCTGCTGGGACCAGGGGATCCCCTGGAATTACAGCTCATCCCCAGACTGCAGAGATCAATTCTCCTAGAGAAAAAGGATGCTTTGGAGGGTGGACTCTGTGGCATTGCACCCCACTGAGGCCCCTGCTCTCCCCAGGCTCCATCCCCAAATCTCCTGGATTTTCCCAACCTGGATATGGCAACCATACCCACTCCATCCCCCACCGCTGGCCAGGGGAGACCTGGCAACCCTCGTTTGTGCATGTGCAGTTTTGAAGAAAACCTGAGGCTCACCCGTTTGTCAGACATTCCAGTCATTTGGTGCCAAACTAAATATACCTGGTGATCAGCTCATGTGTGTCGAACATGGCAAGTCAGAGTGATGAACACATTTGACATGAAATCCACAGCGTCCCTAGCTGAGGTTGACGAGACAGATCTCATTGATTTGAATGGGAATTGGATCAGGGTGTCCATACTCCATTTTACGTCTCCGTCCTCGAAAATTGGGTTATGTCATTCCCGCCTCACAGAGGGGCCTATCAGGACAATTAGTTTATATAGGGGGAGGGAGGCTTGTGTAACTGTTAAGCCTTAGTATTATCACAGCTTGTTGTGTGTAAACTTCACAGCTGTGTTTTGCTGTGCCTGTGCCATGACTTCATGTATGTGGGAGGAGAATGAAAGGCTCCCGTCATGCGCTAATTGCCATATGGGCTATAGCCTTCGCCTACTTATATAGAGAGATCTGGAATAGAAGGCCTTTGCTGCTCTTTATAAAATGATCCTGCCTTTACGTGGGGAGCGTGCATTGTCAAAACACCAACACACCAATGCTAACCAACAAAAAGATCATAAATCCCATCTGCTTTTGCGTCAGATTTTGTTGATGCATCCCAGAATGATGATGATGATGATGATGAT
>NW_015180068.1:0-2839 GCF_001447785.1 Gekko japonicus
CCGCGTTCCTAACCACTGCACCAAACTGGTGGTAGCTGGCCCCAGCCAGCAGTCTCAGCACAGCATTCTGCACCAGCTGCAGCTTCCAAACACTCTTCAAGGGTAGCCCCAAATACAGTGCATTGCAGTAGTCTAGTCCTGGTGTATAGTAGTGCTAACTGGAATGGGAAGGATCTCCATTTTGGCAAGGGTCTCTCCACTTTGCCCCACCAACTTGTCTCCCCCAACATTCATCAGTATTACACACCCCTTCTGAAAGGGCATAGGCATTAAAGGGAGAGGGGAACTCATTGCCGTGGTTTCCAAGGCTATCAGACCAATACTCCATGCACATCTGCATGCAGCTGTGGTCCCTGAGCATTGTGTTACGTTCAGTGCGGTGCGCATCCCAGTGCCGGGGAGCATCGGCTCAATTATCTTGGCAATAGGGGTGGATGTCGTTCTTATTTTATTTATTTATTTAATTTATACCCCGCCCTACCCCGCGAGTGGGCTCAGGGCAGCTTACATAATTGGTCTATAGATGACCATAAAAAGGTAAAGGTTCCCTTCCTCGAAAGCCAGTCGAATCCGACTCTAGGTTTGCGGTGCTCATCTCCGTTTCAAAGCCGAAGAGCCAGCGCTGTCCAAAGACGTTTCCGTGGTCATGTGGCCGGCATGACTAAACACCAAGGCGCACGGAACGCTGTTACCTTCCCACCGAAGTGGTACCTATTTATCTACTTGCAATTTCTTGCTTTCGAACTGCTAGGTTGGCAGGAGCTGGAACTAGAGACAGGAGCTCACCCCGTCTTGCGGCACACTCGGGTCTTGAACTGCTGAACTACTGACCTTCCACAGCCTGCAGTTCAGCGTCTTAACCACTTGAGCCACCACAGCTCCTTATAGACCATACATTCACATAAAAACAATTTAAAATTCAGTACAATAAAATAAAACAAAACCTCACAAAGTGCTAGTGCGAATACATTGAATGCATAAGGTGGCATGCTGAAATTACCATACAACCAGACAGTTTCGCTCAATGATCTTCCAGAGCACAGTGGTAGCGGCCAGATGTTAGTACTACGGGCCGGCTCGTTGGTGGTTGGGGACAGCGGCTGGCCCCAACCCCTTCCCTCACCATCAGGCCTGAGCTGAAGAAGATTCAGTGAAGCGGTGGCTACAAACAGGCAGGGGTCATTCCTTAGAAAAAGAGGGGCAGGAGCTCATTTGCATAAGTCATTTGCATATGCCACACCCCCTGATCTTCGTTGCCCTGCCCAGCTGTGGGGCGCCTGGAGAAGATCGGGCAGGGAACCCAGGCATGTTTAGAAGGCCTTTCTTCCCCTTCCCCAGGCAACCCGATCCCTGGGCTTGTTACTCCCGGAACGCCGTTCCGGGTCGTTCCCCCTCAATATGACCCCTGCAAACAGGTGTGGGGGGAAAATGGTACAAAAACTCGCAAATGTTCTCTTTCCTCCCACAACCACCACCAAACAATCTGCACCTCAAGAAAAAGTCCTGCATATCCAGCCACTCGGTAGTGAGAAGGCTGAGAAGGAGACAATGAAATATATCACCATTTCCAGGTCAAACAGGAATGGAGCTCTCTTCCCCCCCCCCTGCGAATTGTCTTGTCTTCTCCTGACATTTGACATTATAACACTGGGACTAGTTTATAGCCTGGCCTTCCTTCCAGCCCCTCCAAAGCCTCTCTCCGAAGTATTTCAAGGACTGTCACATAGAGGATGGAACGGCGTTGTTTTCTGTCATCCTAGAAGGTTGGATCAATACTGACAGGTTGAAATTAAAATCAAGAATTTTTAGCTAAACATTAGGAAGAACTTCCTGACTGTTAGAGCAGTGTCTCGGTGGAACAGGCTTCCTCGGGAGGTGATGGGCTCTCCTTCTTTGGAGGTTTTGAAGCAGAGGCTCGATGGCCATCTGTGACAGCAATGCGGATCCTGTGAATTTAGGCAGATCACGAGAGGGAGGGCAGGAAGGGTTGCGCATCAGGGCTTAGTTCTCGTGGCCCTTTCTTACATGCCCAGGGAAACGGACAAACACTTGTCAGGGATGCTCTAGGCTGATCCTGCATTGGGCAGGGGGTTGGACTAGATGGCCTTTCTGGCCCCTTCCAACTGTGTGATTCTATGGTTCGATAAATGCCAATCCCACTTTGGGGTCAGGAAGCATTTTCTCCAGGCCAGTTTGGCCAGGGATCTTAGAAGGGGTTGTTGTTGTTGTTGTTTGCCATCTTCTGGGCATGGAGCAGAGGTCCCTGGGCGTGTTGGGGGGAGGTAGTTGTGAATTCCCTGCATGGCGCAGGGGGTTGGACTAGATGACCTTTGGGGTCCCTTCCAGCTCTGTGTGCCTGTGGTTCTATTCTTATGTGTTTCTATGTTGCTCCTCTTTTATTCTTTCAGCCCTAGCATCACGTCCTTTCCCACCCCTTCTTCCTTCTGCCGCTTTCATAAAACAGCAGTGGCAAATGGCAATGGTTTTGGTTACATTTTGCCTCCAAGCCGCACTAACTGCTTAGCGCCCTTCTCGTGGTTCACAGAGCTCCACCTCTCCTCCCCCTGAGAGACAGTGTGGCGTAGTGGGTAGAGTGGCAGACTGAGCACCCTGGGTGACCCAGGTTCGAATCCTCACTTCTACCGTGGAAGCTCGCTGGGTGATCTGGGGTCCGTCGCAAATTCTCGGCCTGGCCTACCTTGCAGGGGTGGTGTTGTGAGAGAACGGAGGAGGGGAGAACAATGTTCTAGGGTGCTTTGAATCCCAGAGGGGAAGCAGGATGTAAATGCATGCATTCAAATGCAATGCATAAATGCACGTTTCTGTCTCCCCACCACCC
>NW_015180069.1:0-2629 GCF_001447785.1 Gekko japonicus
GTTTGTGGGGAGGGCGGGATAGAAACCCAGTAAATAAATACACTTTCCTAGGTTTAGTGGACGGAATCCTTTGCCACTTTAAAGGTAAAGGAGTCTCGAAAGCCAGTCAAATCCGACTCTAGGGTTGCGGTGCTCATCTCCGTTTCCAAGCCGAAGAGCCAGCGCTGTCCGAAGACGTTTCCGTGGTCATGTGGCCGGCATGACTAAACACCAAGGTGCACGGAACGCTGTTACCTTCCCACCGAAGTGGTCCCTATTTATCTACTTGCAATTTCTTGCTTTCGAACTGCTAGGTTGGCAGGAGACGGGAGCTTACTCCGTCATGCGGCACACTCGAGTCTCGAACTGCTAAACTACTGACCTTCCACAGCCTGCAGTTCAGCGTCTTAACCACTTGAGCCACCGCAGCACTTGAGCCACTTTACCCACCTTCAATAAAATGCATGTGGCCAATACAGGCTGTTGGAGACTCTAGAAGAGAGAGAAGTATTTGAACTGATGAAGCTGCCTTATACTGAATCAGACAATCAGCCCGTTGAGGTCAGTAATTAGGGATGCCAGCTCTTGTCTGGGAGAGTCCCGGGGATTTGGGGGCAGAGTGTAAGGAAGGGAAGGGGCTCAGCGGGGTTATGATTCCATAGAGTCTACCCTACAAAGCTGCCATTTCTTTGAGGAGAACTCTCCTCTCTTCCAGGGATATCAGTTGTCATCCCAGGAGCTCTCCGGCTACCCCCCCGGAATCTGGGAACCCTGGGACTGAGGATTGTCAAATGGGACTGGCAGTGCCTCTCCAAGGTCTCAGGTGGAGGTGTCACGGCTCAGGTGGGGTGTCACCTGACGCTGCCACCACTCCGGATTTAGGTTCCCTTGAGACGGCCCAGAGCACCCTCCCAAGACCTTCAGACCTCCCTTTAGGCCGAATAACTGGCATGAGGACCAGGCAGAGTGAAACAAGGAAAAGGTTTATTTTACAGGAGGACAAAGAACAAGGTGCAGAATAATAACGGTAAGTGGGTGAAAAGAAAAGGAATCAAATGCCCTAATGCTTCTAAATGTACTTTCCCTAGCTCACTATCTCAAGTGGCCTTAGACTACTCACCCCTCCCTCAGGATGAGGGTTTTCCCCCTGCAGCAGCCTCTCTCCTGGCCCAAAAGAAAAACAGCTTTTCCTGCTGCACCAGTTCTTTTATTCCAAGCCCTCCTCTTTTCCTATTGGTTCGTTTTGGCTCCAAAACCTCCCAGGGGCTTCTGGGAGTTGTAGGCCCAGCCTCACCTACTGCTAGCCAGGCTCCCTGGGCCTAGTAGGCCTCTGGTGGCACAGCCCAGATCATGGCAAAAGGTCTTTCACGTCACCTGTGACCTGACCCTTTTACATGCAGGTGATGGGAATCAAACCTGGGACCTTTCCCATGCCAAGGAGACACTCTCCCACTGAGCCGCAGCCTTCCCTGCATGCAAAGAGCCAGACAACTCCCCCACCTAAGACCATAAGAGGCGCCAATGTGGGATCAGGCCAATGGCCCATTCAGTCCAACACTCTGTCACATAGTGGCCAGAAATACCAGGTCCACCAGTGGGGCCAGGACACTAGAAACCCTCCCACTGTTGCCCCCCCCCAAGCAGCAAGAATACAGAGCATCCCTTGCCCCAGACTATCTATAAAGGTAACGGTTTCCCTTGCTCGAAAGCCAGTCGAATCCGACTCTAGGGATGCAGTGCTCGTCTCCGTTTCCAAGCCGAAGAGCCAGCGCTGTCTGAAGACTTCTCTGTGGTCATGTGGCCGGCATGACTAGTCATCAAGGTGCACAGAGCGCTGTTACCTTCCCACCAAATCGGTACCTGTTTATCTACTTGCAATTTCTTGCTTTTGAACTGCTAGGCTGGCAGGAGCTGGGGCCAGAGATGGGAGCTCACTCCATCACGCAGCACTAGGGTCTCAACCTGCTGAAATACCAACCTTCCGGTCTGCAGATCAACATTTTAACTCCTTGAGCCACCGCAGCCCCTAGAGTTAGACTATACCTTGTGGCTGATAGCCACCGATGGACCTCTGCTCCATATGTTTATCCAATTCCCTCTGGAAGCCGTCCATGCTTGTAGCCGCCCGCTACCACCTCCTGTGCCAGTGAATACCATGTGTCAATCACTCCTTGGGTGAAGAAGGACTTCCTTTTATCCGTTCTAACCCGACTGCTCACCTCCCACCCACCCCGCCTGGAACGCCAGGGAGGAGATTGCTGCTCCCACTTGGGAAAGGAGCCGTTCCTCCTCCACCGGGAACTGGGAGGCTGCCTCAGGCATTCAGCAACCCAGAGGTCGGGAAGGAGAAATGCCCAAGTCCTTGTAAGGCCCGCCGTGGGGAGCAGAGCCCCACGGGGATCTCTCTGGCTGCAAGTGGTATCCCTGATTGCCAAAGAGCTCTTCAAGGTCCTGCTTCTTTGTCAGTGATTGCAACACTCTACTGCCGCACAGCAGAACCTCATCTCTGCTTCTCTTTTGCTCAAACGCAGGGCAAGGCTTGGAGGCACCCACTGCAGCCAGTAGGCTGGAGCGAAGCAGGTTTGCAATGGTGACAACAAGCAATGGCCCCTGCTAAATACTGGGTTTAACTCGGCAGAGGCGAAGGCAG
>NW_015180070.1:0-2786 GCF_001447785.1 Gekko japonicus
CACTTTATTGAATATGATTACTTTGGCCTGTGCTAGAAAATTGGCAGTGAATGAAGATTTGGAAATCGCCAGCAAGTGCTATTGTGCTTCGTTGACCTACAATGTCAACTTTGTGCCCATCTTCACGTAACAAAAGTTCTTGTGTTTGTTGAGTGACAACATGAGACTTTGACTCAGATGGTCAGTGGGAGTTCTGTATCTCTGAACTCCTTTTGCAACTGGGGCACCCAGGCAGAAACACCTGCAGCCTTCCCCTCGGCACAGTCCTCCTCTTTAAACCACCCCACGGAACCTCTGTTGTCTCAGTTGCAAAACTTACATGCAGACACATAAAGAACAAGATTTGCAGCTGGCGCCAACAGCAGCTCCATGGCAGGCTTTAAGGAGGGGGAAAGCAGTGTGGAGAGGAAGGCACATATGACTCTGGGGGGCACAAAAGTCACCATATTGAAGAAGCAAACATGTACACATGAAACTGCCTTATACTGAATAGCACTCTTGGACCATTGAAGTCAATATTGTCTACACAGACTGGCAGCAGCTCTCCAGGGTTTCAGGCAGCAGTTTTTCACCACCTGCCTTTCACATCACCCACTATCTGATCCTTTTAACTGGAGGCACCAAAGATTAAACATGGGACCTTCTGCAAGATACAAGACACTCTGCCACTGAGCCAAAGGTCCCCCCCATCTGTTTTAATATCTAGTTCAAGGTCCTCACATTGTCGCACAACAAACATGAGGACTTTGTGATGTGAAGATTGGCCCTGAGATACTACAAGCAGCAAGGAAGAAAGAGGAGAGGGGAGTTCCGTTCAGACATAACACACGATGAACTATAATTATGTTTTAAAAAAACAAAAAACAAACAAACTGGAGTTAGCTTGTAAAACCAGGATTTCACTCACCAATGATTGTCCGGTCATGGTTTGTTTCGACAAATCCCAGTCTCAGCTTCTCTGCCATTCAAATCAAACCCCAATATGCAGTTGCAATCTTCATTGCGATGTCAGCCAAAAGGCCACACTGCTTCCACATCCGGTGTGTGTGTGTTTGCATGGTGGCAAAATGTTGAAACTGAGAAGGTGGCAAAGTTCTTACAGCTCGCCATAAAGCTGCACCAGGAGAAATAATTGAGGATATTATCTAATTGTACTGTAATATATTCTTATTTTTATTCCTTTTGTATTTTGCTCATCTTAATTCTTACATGCCAATAAAGGCTGATTGAACTGAACTGGGAGAAATCCCACCTAAGTGATGAGAGCGAATTGAAGATTCACAGCCAGTCTGTTTGGGGAATTGTTTACAAAGAGGGAAGTAAGGGTAAGACTGACTACTGAGGCACACTTGTAGACATCCCAGATACTGTGGCAAAGCTGAAAGGTAGAACCATATATTCATAATTTATTTATTTATTTATTTATTTTTGCGACTTATACCCCGCCCTACCCAACGGCTATCCCTCCATACCTAAACCTCAGAAGCTTCCTGCAGGACTCATGGATTGAGATGTGAAAGTGTGCATATTTCACATCCAGTGTTACAAACCATAGGTTAGTGCCTAATAGGGACAGTACTTCATGAATGCATAACATTCTGAATTTTGAATATGTCTACCTATGTGTTGAACAACCCCTTCCCTTTTTCTGTTTGCTGTCAAGTCATAGCGAATTTATGGAGACCTCATGGTGTTTTCAAGGCAAGAGACCTTCAGAGGTGGGTTTGCCATTGCCTCCCTCTGCATAGGAACCTTGGTATTGCTTGGTGGTCTCCCATCCAAATACTAACCAAGGCTAGCTCTGCTTAGCTTCCAAGATCTGAAGCAGTTTTTCTCCAGGTAGGCTCGCCAGCTCTGAGTTGGGAAATACCTGGAGATTTTTGGGATGGAGCCTAAGCAGTGGGTGTCGCCTTCTGAGACAATCCCGGTGATGTCAGGGGTGTGTGGCATATGCAAATAAGTTATGCTAATGAGCTCCTGCACCTCTTTTTCTATGAAATGACCCCTGGTTACAGGTAAGCAACCTGTTTATCTTCTTCATGGTCTTTGTACAGTTCCAGACTTGGATGATTAGCCTTGCTGGGGGAGGCAAGAGTGGGGGAGCTTCTAGTATCCTGACCCCACTGATGGACCTCCTGATGGCACCTGGTATTTTTGGCCACTGTGTGCCAGAGTGTTGGACTGGATGGGCCATTGACCTGATTCAACATTGGCTTATCTTATGTTCTTATGTTATGTTATGAGCTTAAGCAAAACAGGATGGAGGGTGCTGGCAGGCAGGTTCAGACAGATACAGTTCCGCAGGGCCTGCAAGACAGAGCTCTTCCACCAAGCCTTCAATTAGGGAGCCACACACAAGAAGCTGAGGCCCTGACCACAATATTAATATTAACATCATTTCTAACAGCCAATTTGACCCAGACTACAATGTCAGGCAGCTGCTGCCTGAGGATGCTGCTAATGCCCGCCATCTGATACAAACTAGCACTTTATATTATATTATGTTTATAATTGTATTGTTCTGATTTTATTTAATCTGTGTTTTAATTCTTTTACACCCCCCATGTAAGCTGCTCTGAACCTGCCTTGGTGGGGAGGGCGGGATATAAATTAAATAAACAAACAGGCCCAAGGTCCCTTTACCTGTTTTAGGCCTACCTGAAGACCAGAAGTGAAATAAAGGTCAACAGAACATGGACTTCAACACACTCTGGCCAAACGAGGCGTCCTGATGAGCTCTGACATCCACAGCATAGTGGAACTGTTGGAAATGTATGTGTTTACAA
>NW_015180071.1:0-2593 GCF_001447785.1 Gekko japonicus
AATAGTCTTATGATGACATATTTTCAGATTTTTTTTAAAAAGCTCTTCTTTGAAGGATGTACTGTCCCCTGTGCCAGCTGTGGACTGCTCTTGAACAAGAACATGCAGCATATTTCTCCTGCAGCAAGGGGTCTCAAATCCCATTACAGTATACCAATAAAAAATTTTTTTTGGTGATGTATGAATGGAATAACACCACCAGCCCAAGAGGGGCAGGGCCCTGAAAAAAGGATAATGGATTTGAGCCTCTCCCAAGGGAGGCTTCCTGCATGCTTCTTTCCAAAGCCACGAGAGCACAGTTTGGTGTAGGATACCCCCGTGAGCACATATTAATGGACATAATCCTCCCTCAGTCTCCAGATGGGTTCTGTCCTTAAGAGTTGTGTTACTAGTCTTGGCTACAGTCAATGCGATGTGCTGCCGCTTCTGCTACTAGTGTTCTTCCCCTGCCTCTTCCTCTTCCCCTGCCTGCAGCTTTGCCATGCAATCCGACTGCTGTTGGAACATACAGGAACTTCCTATGAGGACAAGCAGTATGGTTGTGGGGAAGGTAAGGAATCTTGCATGTGGGCTGTTGTTTTGCCGTCTCAGCCTTTTAAAGATAAGAAAACATTGTCTGAACTTATGCACTTGTATGGTATAGTGGGGAAGAAACTAGGGTTGCCAAGTCCCCCCTGGTCACTGGCAGGGGAAGGGGGGGTAAGGTTGCCATATTCAGGTTGGGAAACTTAGCAACTGAGGTTGAGCAATGGTGGGGGTGTGTGTGTCTTCCTAATGATGAAAGGTTTGAATGTTAGGGAAACAAAGGAATACAGATATGCAGGTATGTATGTGTCTGTGCACGTGCATGCAGTGGGGACATCATGAAGTAAGTTGCCAGATCCTCCTTGGTCACCAGTGGGGACTGGGGGGTAGGGTTGCCAGATCCAGGCTGGGGAACTCCTGGAGATTTGGGGATGGAGCCTGGGGAGGACAGGAACCTCAGTGAGCTATAATGCCATAGAGTCCACCCTCCAGAGCATCCATTTTCTCCAGGGGAACTGATCTCTGTAGTCAGGAGATGAGCTGTAATTCCGGGGGATCCCCAGGTCCCACCTGGAGGCTGGCATTCCTAGGAAACTGAGGTATGAACCAGGAAGCCTTGGGTCCAGGGCTTGTCTTTGCCATGAATTTTCAAGAAAGTTGTAGGCTAGCTAAGTTCCCTTGACTCAGCCCTTAGGTGCGTGATGACAGTAATAATACTAGTCTACCATTACAAGGCTGTTGTATGCTAAAAGCTTTGAATATTTTTCACAGTTCCATAAAATATTATTTTAACAATTTTTGTCTTCTCTTTCTGCCCGAAACCCTTCAAACATTGGCTCAACGAGAACAAACTATGCTCAAGGAATTTTTTTAAAAAAGGGAGTGAAGAGCCATGTTCATGGTGGAGGCTTTTAATTACTACTTCAAAACCTTATTGCTGTGATAAGATATATTCCTGATATTTTGAGTTTGTAGTCAGCAGAACTCATGTGCATAAGAGTTGTGGAAAATGTTACTGTAACTGAAAAAAAAATATTTTCTAGGGTGCATACATAAAGGTTAATAACTCCTTAAGAATGAGCCTAAGGCTGGGGTTCCCAGGTTTTTTTTTTTTTTAAATATATTTTTATTGATTTTTAACACTATACCAAGACAGATACCCCCATTGAGTCAACGGGAGGAATAGTCAAAAAGGCCACCACACAGAGGAAGCCCAAATGCGGGGGACAGGAAAAGTAAAAAGATACACCGGGAAAGAAGTGTGTGTGAAAGAATAAACTAATATTGCACTGGCAGATGCTGCTGAAAAATATTATTTTAATCTGGACGGACAATCAGATTTCCAGTAGCTAATCAGAAGCCCTATTGGGCAGGATTTCCACCTGACTGCACCCACTGGGGACCAGGTTGGAGACCCCTGTCTTAAGGGTACAGGGGAAGTTGGGTAAGAAGGGGCAAGTAAGTCTCTACAGATACAGAAGTGGGTGTCGAATGTGGATTTGTCATTGACTATGCAAATCTATACTTACAGCTCCTGATTTTGACAGAAGTACATGGACAAATGTGAAGGATAATCTGGGCTTGGACTTTCCAAATGTATGTTATCTCAGCTGTAGTGTAATCACCAGTAGGTTGCTATGGGTTGATGGGAGGGATCATTTACTAGTGTTCATTTTGGGATGAATGAGGGTAACTGGGGAAGGGCCCCATGCTTTTGAAAGGCATTCATCTGAGCATGTTCAATTGTGCTTGGCCTCAGTAAGAAACTGCCACCCAAAATAACGAGGACCACGTTTGAGTGGAAGGTAAAATCAGTGCAGCAATGAGCTTGGCAGCTTCAGTGCTCACTTCTTGCTGGAGTGCAGGGAGAGCTGCAAGGGGCTGAGAGACTTCAGGGGCACGGGTAGTGGTAGAAAGTGCTGTCAAGTGACAGCCAACTCCTGGCAACTTCTCATGGGGTTTTCAAGGCAAAAGACAATCAGAGGTGGCTTGCCATTGCCTGCCTCTGCATAGTAACCCTCAACTTCCTTGGGGTGTGTGTCTCCCATCCAAATAATAACCAGGGCCA
>NW_015180072.1:0-2862 GCF_001447785.1 Gekko japonicus
TCACACAAACACACGAAGCTGCCTTATACACCATGATCCATTGGAATTAGTATTGTCTACTCAGACTGTCGGCAGCTCTCTGGAGTCTCAGGCGGAGGTCTTTCACATCACTTATGACTGGATCCTTTTAACTGGACGTGCCGGGGTTTGAACCTGGGATCGTGTGGAGTCCATTCGCAGCACTGTGATTGTGAGAGCCAGTTTGGTGTAGTGGTTAGGAGCATGGACCCTAATCTGGGAGAACCGGGTTTGATTCCCCACTCCTCCATATGCAGCTGCTGGTGTGACCTTGGGTCAATCACAAGTTCTCTCAGAGCTGTTCTCTTAACAGCAGTCCTCTAAAGAGCTCTCTCAGCCCCACCTACTTCACAGGGTGTCTGTTGTATGGAAGGTGATTGTAAGGAGATTGTAAGCCACTCTGAGACTCCGAGTGAAGGGCAGGGTATAAATGCAAGCTCCTCCTCCTCCTCCTCCTTCCCAAGCAGATGTTCTACCACTGAGCCATGGCTCCCTCTTCTGCCATATATCAACTGTTATGGGATTGAATTACGGTTTAACAATTCATATAGAATACTGGTCATGATGATTGCCATTTCGTGTGCAGAGAGAGGCCTGTAAATTGCAAAGCCACCTAAGGATGCCAGCCTCATCTTCGGACTACTGAGATCAGTCCCCTGAAGGAAATGGATGCTTTGGAGGGTGGACTCTATGGCATTTGTACAACACTGAGGCCGCTGTTCTCCCCGGGCTCCACCCCCAAATCTCTAGGAGTTTTCCAGCCTGGAGCTGGCCACTGTATCCTCACCCCCTGCCAGTCCTATGAGTCCTTCCCCCCCGCCAGTACAATTCCAATGTGAAACACAGAATGAACATTCTGAAAGCTTTTCTCAACCTATCCCATCATCTCCACAAATAAACAGATATTGAGACTCTATGCAAATATACTTAGAAGTAAGTCCTACAGTGATCGATAGGGTTTGCTTGCTGGGGTGTGTGTGATCCCTTGACTTGAGACTCCACATTTCTGTCCCAAAGTCGGGCATGACTGGAGTTAGAACATAGATTCAGGTAGGGTAGCCGTGTTGGTCTGAAGCAACAGAACTAAGTTTGAGTCCAGTGGCACCTTTAAAACCCAACAAAGACGCAAGGGGAGCCCCCACCCCACTCTCCTTTCCCTCCACTTCCCCCCCTTTCTGCTGGCCGTGGATCTCTGCAGCCAGGAGAAAGGGAAGGGAGAAGTCTCTTCTAGGGACACTTCACCCCCTCCCCAGTTTTTCACACTGTCTTCTGCAGTCCTTTTCAAGTTTAAATGGACTGCACAGAACAGTCCAAAACAGCTGAGTGGCTGTTTTCAAGCTTTCTGCAAACCCTGCTTAAAGGGACTATGGTCCATTTCAACAGGGTTCACAGAGCCACAAACTGCATGAACCGGTTCTGTTTGTATGAGGCCATTTTGGTTCAGTTCGTGGTTCAGCCATGAACATAAGAGAACATAAGCCAATGTTGGATCAGGCCAATGACCCATTCAGACCAACACTCTGTCACACAGTGGCCAGAAATACCAGGTGCCATCAGGAGGGCCTTCCAAGCACCAAGAATACAGAGCATCCCTTGCCCCAGACCGAGAGTTCCTATCTATACCTTGTGGCCAATAACTACTGATGGACCTCTGCTCCATATGTTTATCCAATTCCTTCTTGAAGCTGTCCATGCTTGTAGCCACCATCACCTCCTGTGGCAGTGAATTCCATGTGTTAATCACTCTTTGGGTGAAGAAGTACTTCTGAACTGAACCAAACCACATTTTCCCGACTTGTGCCCATCCCTAATCTGTTTGCAACTGGAAATCCCAAAGAATATTTGTTTCATCATTATCCATGGTTTTGTCTGGTTTGTACTCCCATGAATTTGTACCTGCTGGTAAGCTGTACTTCTTGCAAAGTTTTCAATGCAACATAGCTGCAACTCTACTGTGACATTATTATAGTCAGTTTGAACAATTTTACTGTGGTCGACTGTTTCATCCTTTGTCTTGCAAAGTTGACATTTGCTGTCATCACTGATCTTCCGAATCTTGGCTTTCATACTTTCCATTTCGAATTCCTGCTCTTCTGCAGCTAGAATGAATCCTTCCATTTCTTTTTTTCAAGTGCCCATTTTCGAGCCACTTCCAGGTGTTTTCATTATCAACTTTGTTCTCTATGTCTTTCATATATTGCCCTTGCAAGTGCTTTGTTTCCAGTTGTAAAAGTGAGTTTTGATTGCAATCTTTTTGTAATCTTCCTTGGTTTCTGTAACCTTAAATAAATCTGCCCTGTATAATTCAGCTACAAGCTTCTCTTTGCTTTTCTTGGTGTAGTCATTCAGTGCTCGTTTTTCTTCTTCAACTGCTTGCTTAACTTTCAGGAGACCTCTTCCACCTAATTTTCTTGGTAAGTAAAGATGATCAACATCACGTCTAGTGTGTAGTGAGTGATGCACCATCATTATCTTGTGAGTTTTGCAATCTATTGCTTCTAATTCTGCTTGTTTCCAATCAATAATACCAGCTGGGTATCTTAGATCTGGGACTGCCCATGTGTTAATTGCCTTACCATGTTGCCTCTATTTAATTTTGTTTGCACTATGTTTTTTACTCTTTGGTAATATTCCTTGGTTGTATATTTCTTAACAAGGGTATATTTGACGTCAGCTTCCAAAATTCCAAGATATTTGTCATTTCCTTCAAAGCCCAGGGTTTTGATGCTTCTTCAGTGATCTTTCCTTTATTCAGTGCTCATGCTGCACATTGGTTAAGGCCACATTCCATTGCTATTTCTTTGCTGAATATTCTAACTGGATTTAGTAAGGGATCAATCTCTG
>NW_015180073.1:0-2538 GCF_001447785.1 Gekko japonicus
AGCCTAATATTCTCCCCAAAATGTTGCTCCTCCTGAGGAACATACTGAATTCTTTGTAGCATTGTGGCCATCGTGAGGTGACTTTGGCATTTTATTTTTGCTGTAAAGTCACAGCCGACGTGTTGACTCTGTAGAGTTTTCAAGACCAGAGATAGTCAGAGTTGGTTTGGCATTGCCTGCCTCTGTGTCATGACCCTGGTATTCCTTGAAGGTCTCTCATCCAGATACAGACCTGGGCCGACCCTGCTTAGCTTCCGAAATCTGACAAGATTGGGCTAGCCTGGGCTATCCAGGTCAGGCTGTCCTTTACTTTTACATTGCACGAAATACAGTGATTATATTTTTTTGTTTTTTATTATTTTAATGTTTGCAGCAGAGGACCAGGACCATCGGCAGGATTTTGTGGCTTGTGGGGCATTTTTTTTTTCCTGGTGGGGCTGAAGTTCTCAGTGGAGAAAAATGCCACTTAGCCAATAGAAAGCTGTTATCAGGGAGTTCCGGTTTTGGTGCTCTAATGGCAGACGTGCTGCTCAGGTGCTCCTGAGGGCACAATCCGTGAACCAGCGGATGGAGAGGGGGTGCAATCATATGCCCCCCCGGAACCCCTGCAAATGGTTCCCAGCCATGGGGTGCTGAGGATCACCTCTCCGCTGGTTCACTGCTGATGGATTGAGGCGTTCTGATGCCCTGATGGTCTCGCCGCTGTGTTCCAGTACTGGACTCAGAGACGCACACCGGGACAAGTGTGTGGAGGTCGAGCATTTTATATGACTGATGGTGAGATCTACGTGATCTACATTAAGAGTGAGTTTTGTTGAAGTCAACACCAGAGAACTGGCTTAAAGTCCCCCTAAAAAGTAAGTGAGGGGGGCAGAAACCCCACCATGAAAATAAAAATGGACTTAAAGCATGAAGGGGGGCAGAACTAAAAGCGAAAAGAGACTATATTAAGGAACTTACAAGAGACTTTTAGGCAATTTGCAGACTTTAGAGACTTTTGGCAACTTTACTTTAAAGGTAAACATCCTCAAAGATGTCACTGAAGAATATGGAGAAAGATAAGCATCTGAAACCTAAGCCTCCTTTAGGAAGTGCCAGTCCACCGAGTGCTGTCACGTGACCAGATGCAACCATAGATTTCTCTAAGATGCTAACAGATGCTTTGCGACCTCTGCTGGAGCAAATGAAGACACTCAACTTTGCTGCACAGCAACAGCAACTAAGCGAGAATATAAAGAAAACAGAGCAAACAGCAGAGAACCTCAAAGAAGTGGATGCCAACACTAAAAAGCTTAAAAAACAAATGCAGGAGATGGAAAAGAAGAGAAACATGGATGAAGCCCAGCTTTTACAGCTCCAAATGGAAAAGGCAAGCTTTATTCTGAGATTTCAGGGAGTTCCTGAGACTAAAGGGGAAAATCTTAAACAGATTATGATTGATGCCTGGGGCCGGTGGCAGATTTAAAAACGTATTTTCTACAAGGCGAGATGGATGTGATCTACAGGTCATATTCCGAATACATAAAGAAAAATAATCTGCCCAGCGAGGTGGTGGTTAGATTCTCCAGAAGACGTGAGGGATAAGATATTAAGGAAACAAAAGGAACTACCCTTAAAATTGACGGCAAGGAAAGAGTTTTGAAAGACATTCCGTTTGAAATAATAAAGAAAAGGAAAAAATACAGAGACTTGGCTTTCTTTCTACAAAAGAATAACATCCCCTACAAATGGATTATACCTGAATGCATACTTTTCAAATTTAAAGACAAAAGGGGGGAGATTGACTCTGTTATGAAAGCCAGTGAGGTTTTGTGGCAGCAACGTGGACCAACAGGGGAAGATGATGAGGAGAGCGACAAGGGAAGAGATGATCAAGCATTTACTGGAGAGGACTTGGACTCGGAATGTGGGGCGGTGGCCCCCAAACAAGGATATCGTTTGAGGGAAAGAAGAAACAAAAAATGAGATGCTAACTTTCTCTGAAGTTTGTTTTATTTCAATTTACTAATATATAATCGTTTATCTGTACTGTTCTTTAATAAGTCAGAATATCTGGACTTGAAACAATTATGCGGTGTTAATGGTCACCTTTAATGTAACCAATTATCTCTTATTTTAATCTAAGCTATGTTAATGTAAGCACCTCTTGGGGTTTTACCACCTCTTGGGGTTTTAGTAGTTATCTTTACTTTCTCCCATAGTTTATAGTGTTCCCTTCCCTATTTTCTTGTAGTTTTTGGAAAATAAAAATTAAAAAAGAAAGCTGTTATCAGGATAGATCTCTAAATTGCAAGCTGTCAATCACTTTAGGTGACAGTTCTCAGTTGCTACAAGTTAATCACTTCTGCCAGCCTAAGCAACAATTCTGATAACAAACCAGCAGATGAGGGTGATTACTTCTATAGTCAAGAAAGCTAACACTTAGGCAGAAAAACTCTCTTAAAGGAAACCAGTTTCTTGACACAGAGTTCGAAGGGATCCTAGAGGTCATCTACTCCGACCCCCTTGTTCAGCACGGGAATTAGTCAACTACAGCAC
>NW_015180074.1:0-2610 GCF_001447785.1 Gekko japonicus
TGAAACAGAAAAGGCCTCAGTGACAACATCTAAAAAAAAAAGTAAAGGTGCAGATGTTCATTGCTGAATAAAGGGGACTTTATTATCCTCAGCTAAAATGAATAAATATAAACATAATGATCTGAAATAATAATCAGAGGCCCTTCTCAAGGTGCGTCTACTTTCAGAAATTAAGTGGGTTTCTACCAGAGTGGAGACCTTTTCTGTGTTTCTTACACTATTAAAACTCTTTCCTAAGGAGTGTTCATTTGGCACTCAATTGTCTTTTAGATGCTGGACAAAATCTGTCCCATTTATCAGATCCTTTGTCAACCAAGACTGCAATCCTAATAATAATTTCCTGGGAGTAAACCTAACTGAATAAAGTTGGACTTACTTCTGAGTAGACCTGCTTAAGCTTGCTCTGTACATCTACAAGCTATGAGATTGAGCACTGCATTTCCAGTAACTCTGATCTTGGCAATGCACTGGTGAAATGCATTTCCTCAACAAGAATCATTACAGTAGCGTACAACATACTACATGGTGATGGTGTGTACTTTGGTGGAAGTTTAAACTCTGCAAGTGCACAGGATGATAATGTTTTTTCAGTGCCAGTGATACTATTGTGAGCCACACAAATACAACATTATCAACAATATATTGGCCACCCCTCTCCCTCCCCTCCTGGGAGATTTAAAGGGCTTAAGCTGATTGGCAGGGAGCACGTGGCCCACCAGTCAGCTGGAGGGTCCTTTAAATCTTTTGGGGGGAGGGAGAGGGGATGTTGCCAGCGGTGGTTCTGCTCACAAAGAAAGCCTTTAAAGGGTCTTTTTGTGAGCAGGGTGGGGGCCACCACGTTTCCCAGCCCCGAAACATCCCCCAAATCCCCCTGCCAGAGCAATGAGGGGACCTGAGTACTGAGGTATAGAATACAGTGACAGAAATGTAAATTCTTTAACCCAAATTATGTTTACTTAGTTAGCTCACACACCTTTCTAGGATCTTGGTAAGGTGAAATGTGTTAAAGTTACTGTTTTTTTGGTGGCCATCTTGGATTTTTTACCTAGCAAATTTCCACCCTAGCTGAATGTATCCTCCAGTATTCTAAGATGCCAAAATAACTGTTCCTGTAGCTTAGTTGTGGCTGTGCAGTTGTTGTTTATTGTTGTTGGCCAAGGTCACTGCCACTGCTAGGTCTGCCTTTTTTCATCTGGGGCAGGTCACCCCCTGCGATCTGGCTGCAGTGATTCATCCAATGCTCACTTCCAGATTAGATTATTGTAATTCTCTCTAAGTGGGGCTTCCCTTGACTCTGCTCTGTAAATTGCAGCTAGTGCAGAACGCAGCGGCATGGGTGTTGATGTCATTGCCTGTGCAGGCATATATCTGTCAGCTGCTGAGTGAACTGCACTGCATCCATTTCAAGGTGTTGGTGCTCCTCTTTAAAGCCCTATACATCCAGGGGCCCACACATCTTCGAGACCACCTCTCCTCATATGTGGTCCATAGAACATTATGTTCTACCAATCAACACCTCCTGGTAGTCCTGGCCCAAGGGATGTCTGACTTGCCTCAACTAGGGCCAGGGCTTTTTCGGCCCTGGCCCTTGCCTGGTGGAATGAGCTACCATATGAGATCAGGGCCCTGTGGGATCTATTACAGTTCTGCAGGGCCTGCAAGATGGAGCTCTTCTGCCAGGCCTTTAGTTGAGACAGTGGGGATCCATTTAATTAGGCCTCCCCCCCAGTGACCACAGATCCTGGAAGCCAGACTGGGACCACATTATTTGCCGTTAAGGTGTGTTGTGTTTAAGGCAGATGTTTTAATGATATAAGAATGATGATTCTATGGATTTTAAATTGATTAAATTAGTCACAAGGTATAGATAGAAACTCTTGGTCTGGGTCAAGTGATGCTAGGTATTCTCGGTGCTTGGGGGGGCAACAGTGGGAGGGCTTCTAGTGTCCTGGCCCCACTAGTGGACCTCCTGATGGCACCTGGTATTTATGGCCACTGGGTGACAGAGTGTTGGACTGGATGTGCCACTGGCCTGATCCAACAATGACTTCTGAGTATTTGTAATATATTTTTAATATTGTAAATTTGCATTAACTGTGCGTACACACACACACACACACACACACACACACAGAGTTACCTGCCCTGAGCCTACAATGTGGGGAGGGAGGGCTATAAGTCTAATGAAATAAACAAACAAATATAGCTGCTTAATATGTTTTTATTGTTTTATTTTGCTGTGAGGCTCCTTCTTCAACCATTGCACCTCTTCCACTCCCCAGGGTCTCCCCAGGCCTCAGAAAAGAAAGGGATGAAGGGTTGCATCACCCAAGTCCATCCGCTCTTTCCTGGAGCATTGATTTTGTCTGGGCAGTACAATGCTTCTTCCCTCCTCTCTGGTCTGGTTGTAGAGCTGCCGTTTATGCTTCTTCTCTGCCCCCATCAATCAGCCTTGGCCTCACCTCCTGGCCCCAGCCTTATGGCCTGAGCCATTATCTGGGGTTAACCACTCCCCACAGTCTCCCGCCTCACCTTTGCTGGCCTTCTCTCTCTTACTGACCAATTCCTGGGAGGCCTTCAACCGGGGTGGATTAAGGCTCACTGGTGCCC
>NW_015180075.1:0-2567 GCF_001447785.1 Gekko japonicus
GGGGAGCTTTCTTTTCATTTTAACTGAATGCTTTAAATGGACGCTTTAATTCATAATTGGTCATCAGACCTCATTTAAGCTCCGTTTCTGTCGCTCGACCTCCTATGCTTGCCCCAGTCGGCGTCACTTAGTTCCATTCGGCCTCACAGCTCGAAGAACCATCAGGACGGAGAGGTGCCTCAATTCCCCGGCATCGCGCCGGCAAGAGGTGACCCGGGAGTCCCATGGCCAGAGCCCCTTCAGCCGGGTTCCTGGGGGGGGGGTGATGAACCTGAGCACCCCCTCCTTTGGCTGGAGCGCAGCTTCACCCCCGGGAGGTCCGGGAGGTGAGTCTGCTAGTGCGCCGCCATCAACCAGAAGTTTTTGGCTGCAAATGTTGAAGGTCCAAGTACTTTTAAATGTACGTTTGACCATAAGTGCTGTTAGGGTGATTTTAATTGCTAAAAATGAGAAGCTAATATTGTGGACTACATTAGTAGTCCAAAAAACATGCTTGCACTGATTCACTATGAAATAGGATTTCCATGTAGAATTTTTACATTTCCAGTAAGGACACTTTGCCATTAAGACTAGGAGAGCTGATACAAAATGAGAACTTCTAATAGCATCTAGACATGGTGACTCTCATTGGATATAAACATTCATTTTCTTTTAGTAAGATACAGAAGATTGCAGTTCCAAGGCTAATGCATTATGCTTTATTTTTTATTTATGTTCTCTATTAAAATATAAATATGTCCTTTGAAGAATTAATGAATTGAATATTAAAGCAGAACACTAAAGAGCAAACCACAAAGACACAAATTTGCAGTCAGTGAGAGGGACAGAAAAACAGAAAGTGAAAAGAAAGTGAAAGTAACATTAACATAAATCTCCAATTACTTGCTTAAGGCAGGAAGGATGAGGTTGTGCAGAAGCAACAGAAGAAACCATGAAAATATAATATCAAAATTACTTGAAGCCGGGGCATACTTTATACCTAACCTCCTCAAAATTTAGGATGTAATCAGGGCTTGTTTCGAGCTCTGGCAGTAATGGAAGGTGCCCTGCCCCCCTGCCCTGCCCCCGCCTGGGCCTGCCTCTTCCCAAGTGGCCCCTCGACTTGCCATGGGACTGGCTCCTGCAGCTCTCGGTGTCTCCCCTGTCTTCACACCAGCCGTCCCACCTCCTCGCTTCCTGACATGCTGGCCTGTCTGCCTGCCGCCCCTCCCCTCCCTCCCCTCTCCTCATGCCCTGCTCAGCTTTGGCAGCATCCCCTGGCCTCCGAGGTGAGCCAACGAGTCCTGGGGGCCAGGGGGGCATGGACGCTCTGAAGCAGTGGGCCAGCACACCAGAGCTGAGACCCAGGAGAAGAAGGTGATGCTGGACTCGAACTTGGTTTTGCTGCTTCCCACCCAGCCCTCCCCTCCCCACCTCTCCTCTCCTTTCACCCTGCTCAGCTAGGGCGGAGAGGCTCTTGGAGGAAGAAGTAATGTGCTGCCACTGGTGCCCCCCCTTCCCTTCAGGAGTGCAGGCTTTTTTGCCCTCTTCTGCAAGGAGCTGAAGTGGGGGGGGGCGTGCCTGGGCTGTGCACTTTCCACGCTGCCCCCACCAGCGGGTGGCATCGGGCTTTTTGCGTGTGGCATGCCGAATGCCTCCAGGCAACCTTGGCAGCATCCCCTGGCCTCCCTTTAAGTGCACACAGTTGGTGGGACAGAGCCCCATGTGCTCGATCTTTCAGAGGCACTGCTGGTGGGAGATCAGGTGCACAGGGACGGTCCTGCCGGCTGCATGCACTTAAAGGGGTCCGTTTAAGTGCCCGCGGCCGAGGGCCCCACAGACCTGATCTCCGAGCAACATTGCTACTGGGAGATTGGGCACACGGGGCCCTGTCCCACCAGCTGGGTGTACTTAAAGGGGTCCCTTTACATGCCCACAGCCACAGGACCCCGCCCGCTCTGAGATCGGGCACAGCCTACAGCCACTCTTCTCCCTCCTCTCTCTCAATAGAGAAGGGAGAGGGGTGGCTGCGGGTGTTGGGGCTTGGGAGCAGGGTTTCCCCACAGGCCAGCTGACCAGGTGGTGGGTAACCCTCATCAAACTGGGGGGGGGGGTCTGGCAACCCTAGTATATTGGGATGTTTCCCTTAGAGAACTCTCAAATCATCAATCTGTTTCTTAACCCAAATTGTTGTTTTTATTAAAAGAAGAAATCCTAATAAAATGCACATATACAGAAATAAAACACACGTTAAACCATGCACACAAGTACTGGAAATACAGAGGTGAGCGGGAATAATACGAAGCTGTTGGGAGTTATAATTACCATCCCAGACATGCCGAAGTCCATGGGGAAGAGGCTGTGAAAATGGAAAGGAACCCAAATGAATTTGGGGTGACATGTCATCAGGGGCCCAGGATAGACACCCAGCATTGGAGCTGTGGCTGCCTAGTTATAGAAAAAATGGGACTTGAAGGCATGATAATGCATCTGCCCCTTGAAACAATGTGCTGAAGGGATTAACTGGGACCAGAACAATGTGCAGGGAAAGCTTTGAATAGCTGTCCGATTCCCCATGCATTCAAAAT
>NW_015180076.1:0-2753 GCF_001447785.1 Gekko japonicus
TCAATCTTAGGCTTAAACAAAGGCTGTAACAACCTAATACTTTGCACAATATAACTAGTGTACAAGGAACAAAACATACAGCATATATACAAGCCCAACTCATGGGCTACACCAATTCATATGTTAAAGTACACAGGACTGAACAAGACGCTGAGATGAACTGAGGCATGGAAGACTACCGGGACCGGTAGGAAAAAAATCCCATTTCACATATCTTCTTCAGGTCTTACAGCTACAGACGTCAATTTGAAATTTTATTTTATAGCCATTGAAGTACTAGCATGCTTTATTGTTGATAAGTGTCTATATACAATTACAAGATCTTTGAATTGGATTATGCACAGAATCATAGAATCATAGAGTTGGAAGGGATCTCTAGGGTCATCTAGTCCAACCCCCTGCACAATGCAGGAAATTCACAAATACCTCCCCCCCAACTGTACTGCGTCTGATGCATCTCTGTGCTCCCTCTTCAAGAAGGATATCCTCCTTGATTCTTTTCATCAGGACCTCCAACAGCTCTGTGCCTTCTTTTCTCCCCCCTCCCAGGCCATCCTCAACAACATGCGGGTGGAATGCAAGTGCCACGGGGTGTCGGGGTCGTGCGAGGTGAAGACCTGCTGGAAAGCCATGCCCCCCTTCCGCAAAGTGGGCAACGTGCTGAAGGAGAAATTTGACGGGGCCACCGAGGTCGAGCAGCGGAAGATTGGCTCCACCAAAGTGCTGGTGCCCAAAAATTCCCAGTTCAAGCCGCACACAGACGAGGATCTGGTCTATCTGGACTCCAGCCCGGACTTCTGTGACCATGACTTAAAGAACGGTGTCCTGGGCACCAGCGGGAGGCACTGCAACAAGACCTCCAAGGCCATCGACGGCTGCGAGCTGATGTGCTGCGGCCGGGGCTTCCACACGGACGAGGTGGAGGTGGTGGAGAGGTGTAGCTGCAAATTCCACTGGTGCTGCTTTGTGAAGTGTAAACAGTGCCATCGCCTGGTGGAAATGCACACCTGTCGATGACGTGGGGAGACGGGAGCTGCCTTTGGGCCCGGAGCCGGAGGAGGCAGGCGCGCCCAGAGACCAAGTGCAGAGAGAGGGCTTTGGCCGACGCACGCGGGGAGGCACTGCGAGAGGAAACTGGGGGGGGGCACTTTTTTCTATCACCAAAAGGAATATATTTAAAGTTCCAATAGCGACGATATATTTTTTTGTTTGTTGTTCCTTGATCTACTTTATTTATTGTCAAAAACCAGAGCCTTCTCTTTTGGATGGGGAGTGTTTCTATTTGCCGATGATATCGGCTAGAGAGATTAGGCGTGCGAAGCCCTGTGTGGCTCCGCCTACAGACCTGAAATGAATGGGAATGTCATGCCAGGCAGAAAATGAGGTCTCTGTCAAGAGACATTTCAGATGCTCACGCCGGACCTGGAAGGGGGTATTTTTATAATGGTGTCTTGCGCATTTTCAGTGTCGGAGCTGTTTTGGTCACAACCGTTCTCTGTTGCTGAGATATCTGAGGAGCTGTGGAGAGTCCAAACGGGAATTTCTCTCCCTTCAGTCGACAAACATAGAAGTGCGGTCCGCCAGGAAATTCGCCTTGTTCCAACGGATGAGCTCAGGGCGGCGCTGGCACACCCCGAGTTGGGGCAGCTGCCAGGGCCCAGAGTTTCTGGCAGGACCCACTGCCACTGAGCCCTCATGCACGCTCCAGGGAAAGACAAGCAGATGTTGTACAATGGTGGCACTCTTGGTGGGTACAGTGATGGTGTTGCTATCTGCACTGTTGGGGGGAAGGACATATGCTCTGTGGGAAGGCTCACAAGTAGGCAGGGGAAGGAAGGACACAGGGAGGCGGGGATGGAAGGACGGCGTAAGTAAGGGGTCCTGGTGGTGGTCAAGGGAGGAGAGGGAGGCCCTGGACACTCTCTGCCCGGATACTCCAAACCCCAGAACCGGCCCTGAATGAGCACCAGCCTAGTTTCTGTTCCTTACAAGGGGAGGCTTGCAGAGGAGAACTTTCTGCTGGATAATGCCATGTGGGTCAGAGCCAGTGTTCCCTCTAAGCTGAGTTAGTGTGAGCTAGCTCACAGTTTTTTAGCCTCCAGCTCACATATTTTTGTCTTAGCTCAGGAAGTATGGCTCCAGAGCAAACTAATTTATGCAGCAGCCAAATTGCTCGCTCACAACCTTAATACCGGTAGCTCACAAAGTAGAATTTTTGCTCGCAAAATTCTTAGCTTAGAGGGAACATTGGTCAGAGCTCTTTCCTGTGCAAACTCTGCTGTGTACTAGCTTGCCTCCGTTTCAGAGGGTGGGAGAACTCAAACTCATTCCAGTGACAAAAAAAAAACCCTGTAACCAGGACAGGCCTTAGATCAGATCTTGGCCTCGTTATCCAGAAACTATTTTCAGTGCCATCTATGGGCTAATTCAAGTATAGAACTGGGCTTAAGCCCTAGAACTGATTTCCAGGACTGGGGATGAACATGGGACCATGTGATGAGTTGTGAAGGAGAGACTTGGGGAGGGAAAGCACTCTGCACCTGCTCGGAGACAGCATAATCACTGCTGCTCTCGCCTACTCGGCCATCGAAGGTACCTGCTGTCCCGACATGTTGCCTTCATCAGAACCTCCGTTTTTGGAAATCATGTAAGGCTGCCACCAGGGATCCGCCACAGAATGTGTGAAATAAAGGAGAGTATCTCTGAACGTGTGCAGAATGTCTCCTCCTCCTCTTCCTCCTGCTCCTGAGAAG
>NW_015180077.1:0-3332 GCF_001447785.1 Gekko japonicus
AAAACAGCCCAGGGGCATTATTTGCCTTGGAGCGGGGAGTCTCTGTGATATGCACAAGACAAATAATATCTAACAACCTGTCGTTAGGCTCAGGGAGAAAGGGTATAAAGGGTCTACGGTGATATTCAGAGTTTTGTATTTATTTATTCAGAAAATTTGCCCAATGGAGCAAATAACCATCCATGGCTCCTTCACCAACATAGGTAAAGGTAAAGGTTCCCTTGCTCGAAAGCCAGTCGAATCCGACTCTAGGGCGTGGCAGGGCTCCCCCACTGGCCAGCTGGCCACCAGCGGAGTGGGGCCCCCAAAATTGGGGAAGCCACGCCCCCATCAGGCAGTTTGCAACCCTAGACCCAAAACAGCCCGGGGGCATTATTTGCCTTGTAGCGGGGAGTCTCTGTGACATGCACAAGACAAATAATATCTAGCAACCTGTCCTTAGGCTCAGAGAGAAAGGGTATAAAGGGTCTACGGTGATATTCAGAGTTTTGTATTTATTTAGAAAATTTGCCCAATGGAGCAAATAACCTTCCGTGGCTCCTTCACCAACATAGAAAACATAGAAAATGCCTAAATGAGCTTCTTAACAGTCCTCAGGCTAAACAGATTGTAAAAAACAATTTAAATGATCAACCCCCTGCTTAAAATAGTGGGTACAAAGAAATCCTTGGCCTGGCATTGAGCATTCCACAGATGAGGTGCCACCACCAATAAAATCCCAAATTCTGGCTGCCACCTGCCTCAAGTTCTTTCCCTCTATGGAGGGGAACCCTCTGTCCCTCAGTTGCTGATAAAAACTCCTTTGAGGACTAGAATAATTGAGCTGTGGAACTCCTGACTAAGGCAGTAGGGTTGCCACCTCTGGGTGGGGAAATACCTGGAGATTTTGGGGGTGGAGGCTAAGGAGGGTGGGGTTTACGGAGGGGAGGGACTTCAGTGGGTTATAATACCATAGAGTCTACCTTCCACAGTAGCCATTTTCTCCAGTTGAAATGATCTCTGTAACCTGGAGATCAGTTGTAATAGCGGGAGACCTCTTAGCACCACCTGGAGGTTGGCAAGCCTACTAGGTAGCTAAGAACTTGCTTTGAAATGCAGAGGGGCTTAGCTTGAAGTGGGTGAGCTACAGATAGGGTGGCAGTAGATAAGCACTGCTTACCTTATGAAATAGGCCGGTAGGAGGTGTTTTGGTGACAGTCAGATTTTTGTCACGATGCTGCCAATTTTTTGTTAGTTGGTTGCTCTGAACTGCATCATGAGTTTTACAATGTTTTTATATGCCTCTCTGGCATGTGCTTGGATTGACTGCACTTTACTCAATGAGTAACTGAATTGCAGAATTCACTGTCAGTGGGTGCAGTGATGGCTACGACTCGAGCATAGATGACTTTAAAAGGGGACAGGCAGATTCATGGTGGAGAGGTCCAGAGGTCATTTCGGGGGGGATCGCGGGGGATCGCAGTTCCCACGGGTGAGATATGGGGGGCGGGGCACATGACGAAGCCCCGCCCTCTGCTTCCGGCCACCCCGCTTCCGGCCCTCATTCAGCCAGGAGGAGGCAGGAGAAGAGGGTAAGTTGCTTCCTCCCTGCCTCTCCCCACCCCTGCCTGCCTGGGGCCAGGGAGGGCCATCACGGGGCTTCCTTGCACTCCCGCCGGCCTTGCAGGTCCGGATTGACTGCACTTTACTCAATGAGTAACTGAATTGCAGAATTCACTGTAAGTGGGTCCAGTGATGGCTACGACTCGAGCATGTTGTTGTTGTTGTTCAGTCGCACAGTCGAGTCCGACTCTTCGCGACCCCATGGACCAGCTCCCGCCAGGCCCTCCTGTCTTCCGCTGTCCTCTGAAGTTGGCTCAATTTCATGTTCGTTGCGTCGATGACACTGTCCAACCATCTCATCCTTTGCCGTCCTCGTCTTCTTTGACCTTCAATCTTTCCCAGCATCAGGGTCTTCTCCAGTGAGTGCTCCCTCACTCGAGCATAGATGGCTTTAAAAGGGGACAGGCAGATTCATGGTGGAGAGGTCCGTTGGTGGCTACTAGCCACAGTGACTAGATGCAACGTCCACGTGCAGAGGTTTACTGCCTCTGAATAACACTGCAGGGAGGCAACATCAGGGGGAGGTCAGATGTTAGTCATCTGAGCAAAGCCATCTGAGGATGCCACTCTGCAAACGGGTAAGACTGGTGGTGACTCTCACCTTCTGGAATGACGTGCCTGAGGAGGTCAGGAATGCTTCCACTCTTCTATCATTCCTCAGAATGTGCAAAACAGAAATGAGCAAGAGTCCAGCAACACCTAAAAGACTAACAAAATATGTGGCAGGGTATGGGCTTTCGTGAGTCACTGCTCACTTCTTCAGATGCAGCTAGGACGGGAGTCCATCTTTCCTGCTTATTAGAAAGTGGAGAGGTTTCAGATGCCACATGACATTAGCAGGCAAATGACAATAGCGGGGGAATGACAACAGCAGGCGCGACTGGATTTAGGTGAGATATGCAGAGGGGCAATAGGCATGGAGAAACACAGAACAGAAATGTTCGGGAGGGCGTCTGTAATGTCTGTGTTGCATTTAGTGCACTCTCTTGTACCTCTGTAATCCACTTTTGGCACTGTATATATTGTATCCCATGCCTTGTCCTGACCTGGATGGTCCAGGCTAGCCTGATTTCATCAGATTTCAGAAGCTAAGCAGGGCCCGCTTTGAATCTGATTAGTGCATGGATGGGAGACCACCAAGGAAGTTCAGAGTTACTACACAAATGCAGGCAATCGCAAACCAGCTTCGTTTGTCTTTTGTCTTGAAAACCCTGCGGGGTCCCCATAAGTCGGCTGTGCCTTGACAGCACTTCACCCACATATCATGCCTTAGACCAGGGCTCCCTAATGCAGTGCCTGTGGGCACCATGATGCCCGTCAATACCTTTCCTGGTGCCCACCAGGTGTTTTTAGAAAGTGGGTGTGGCCAGATGGGGCTTTTGCTCGGGGGGCTTCTCATTGGCTAAGCAGATATTTTAAAACGTTGCTTTGGAAGCAGCTGCCACCACAGCACAAGGATCTTCACTAAGTGCTGTGTATATGCAAGGAAATATTTTGAAACAGTAAAAGGCATCTTGTTTAGCACGGTTTTTGCCTGAAATGTTGAGGAGTTCCTACTAGTTAAACATAACCTCGCCCCCTAACATTTTGTGGTTGGCTTCGCCTCCTGCGGCAGCCATTTTTGTGATTGCGTCCACCACCCTGTGCCAGAATTCCGAAGGCACCAAAAAGGCTGGGGACCCTGTCTTAGACCATTTTCTATTTCCACTGTCTCCTAATTTCTGTAATCT
>NW_015180078.1:0-2748 GCF_001447785.1 Gekko japonicus
CTCCCACTGTTGCCCTGCTCAAACACCAAATAGGTGATACCCTGCCCCCAACTTTTGCTGAAGTAGCAGCAAAAGGGGGAAAAAAGAACAAGGTTGGCAGTGTTCTCTGTGGTTCTCTGCCAGTTCCTGTGAAAACCCACCAGTGACATAAGGTAGCTTCAGGAATCACCAGAAACTCTGTAGTATGCCAGACATCATAATGCTTATTTAGAATTACCAAGTCCCTTGGTAATAAGAAGAGAACTGTTCCCATCAAGTTCTGACATTAGTGTGGCGTTTGGCTCCACCATCAGGAAAGACCTTCCACATTCCGCTCTCCAGAAGGGTTTTTTGTATGACCACTGGTTGTTTTTCTTTCACCGTGAGCCAGCTGTGCAGTAATACACAGCTGTGTCCTCCACTTTCAGGCTGCTCATTTGGAAATAAAAATTGGTGCTATCCTTGGAGGCTGTGAAGCGTCCATGAATGGTGGGGGAATAGTAGTTGGTTTTAGAAGATTTCCAGTAGTGTACTAGCCATTCCAGGCCCTCTCCTGGCTTTTGTCTGACCCATTCCATCCACCAGTCGGTTATAATAAACCCTCTTGTGGCACATGTCAGCTGAACAGACTCGCCAGGCCTCTTCAGCTCTGAACCCCTTTGGGTCAAAACAACTTCAGAATGAACCCCTGGGAAACAAAACGGAAAATTCAAAGACCATGTGAAGCCAGTCTTACATTTATGCCATACTCTAATAATAAGGATGGGTCACATGACAGTAACATTGCAGGCAAGAAGAATATTTATCTAGTTGCATTAAAGGAGGCAAAATACCTTCCCAAGCAGCTAAAACGACAATCCAGTGGAGCCAATGTGCCATCATGCGTGGTGTTTGGGAAAAATCTTCAATTGGCAGATTAGGTGTTTCCTTTGGTGCCCAGGAACTTGAAGGCTTCTCTGCTAAATGAAGTCTGGAAAGAACAAGATGGATTTATAGCAGCAAATGTCTCCTCAATTTGCATCGAATCCGCATATAAGACACAACCAAATCCCACCCTCTCAAGGATCCACCCCGAAATTTCAATGCACTTATTTTGTCAGAGAGGGGATATTTACTGGAGACAAAAGTCAATGCAACTACCAAAAATGCTTCCTACCATCTCAGCTTAGCCCATCAGATAGCCCCTTGTCTTGCTACACCTGATCTGGCCACCTAGATCCATATTGGCTACAGTTTGCCAAAAAGGAATGATTGTTCCTGTTGTTCCTTCTTCTGGTATTACTGCAGCTGGTTGGCAGGAGGCAGATCTGCTCTTTCGGTATTCAAATGACTTTTGAATATGGCCAGTCGAGTGAGCTTTAGGTTTGATGAGTGAAACAAGCATGCTTGGAGCCCCTAGTAATAAGTCTGGTCCCAGGATTTCCCAGGCAGAAATCTCGAAACAGTACATTCTAAAGAACGCCACGATCCAAACAGACAAGTCTTGGCTTTGAGGTTGCGAGACATCCAAGGATTTGGCCACTTGTTGTACAGAGAAGGATATCAGCTCTCTGTTTGCTTCAAGTTCGTTGTGAATAGGTTGTGAAAGCAGACCGGAAGACATCCAGTCCAGTCCTGGGACAAACTCTATGCAGTCTTGCCACACAGAGCCCCGGGGAACAAAGAGCGGTGGAAGATCTGCTCACAATACAGATGTGGCACTGCTGGATCCTCAGAACCCACCCCCGTAGCAGACTGATGTGGGAGGTTTCAACATACAATGGTATCTTTATTGCTGCTGCAGGTTTCCATGCCAGAAATATTGTTGCCAGATGAATGAAGTGAAGCAATCCAGGTCTAAGTCCCTCGTAATAAATATGGGTCTTGGCCAGTGTTCCCTCTAAACTGAGTTAGTGTGAGCTAGCTCACAGTTTTCTAGCCTCCAGCTCACACAGTTTTGTCTTAGCTCAGGAAGGGATGCCTCCAGAGCAAACTAATTTATGCAGTAGCCAAATCGCTCACTCACAACTTTAATGCCAGGAGCTCACAAAGTAGAATTTTTGCTCACAAGACTCCACAGCTTAGAGGGAGCATTGGTCTTGATATGTCACCAGAAGAAGAAGCGATTGGATTTATACCCTGCCCTACACTCAGAGTCTCCTAGTAGCTTACAAATTCCTTTCCCTTCCCCACAACAGACAGCCTGTGAGGTAGGTGGGGCTGAGAGAGCTCTGACACAAACTGCTCTTTTTCAAGGACAGCTCTGACAGAACTATGGCTTGCCCAAGGTCATCCAGCAGCTGCAAATGGAGGAGTGGGGAATCAAACCTGGTTCTTCCAGATTAGAATCCACGCACTTAACCAGTAAACCGGCACAATCTCAAAACGAGGGCAAACTCTGAGCATACTAAATAGTGTTGCAATCGAAACTAAGAAGAAATAGGTTGTGAGATTGTGAGAAAGCCAAGGATCTGTCGACTTGTTGTACAGAGAAGAATATAAACTGTGTGTTTGTCTTAAAGTTTCTTGTTCCTTGTGGCTGGTGAGTGTGGAGCAGAAAGTGTCTAGGCAAGTCCTGGGGCAATCCTTGGGGCAAATTATTTGCCGTCTTGTCACCCTGAGCCCCATGGAGCAAAGGGGCGGTGGCTGAAGATCTGCTTCCACTGCAGCTGGGGTACTGCTGGATCCTCAAAATTCGATCCGGCAGCCACTGCAGACTCAGATTGATGCTGTCTAATGTTTCATAATATTTTATTGCTATCATAGGTTTCCATGCAAGAAATAATGTTG
>NW_015180079.1:0-2781 GCF_001447785.1 Gekko japonicus
GTTAAAGAACTTACAAGGATGCAACACAGTTGAGGATGGGGCCATTCTTTTGGTGCATCCCTGTATTCTGGGCATGGCCACCTTTGCTCTGAGCCCCAAACACTCAAGGTGTAGGTCACTCAGGTTCCTTTATGTCAAGTAGGCTGATGCAGGGCAGGGAAAATTTTGAGTGACTCCTAGAGTGTCCCCTCAATGCAATGACATCACTTCCAGTTTTGCAGCAGAACTGACATTACACACTGGTGTGATTCGGGCAAGCCCCACGAACCTTCCCACCGGTGGACCGTGAAGTTGTGGAAAGGAATGGGGGCTAATGCTGGGATGTCTACCACTATAACAGGATATCAGGATCCCCTAATGCCAAGCAGTTACTGACTTTGGGGGAGCATGGTGTGCCCTTTTCCTCTAACCATGAGGTCTTTGTGGCAAGGGGCACAAATAGGGATGGGACAAACTGTATTTTTGCTGTTTGGTTCATGATTCATGGCTGAACAATGAGCCAAACCACAAACCAATACAAACCACGAAGTTGGTCCACAAACCAAACCAGTTTCTATTGGTTTGTGACCCCTGCTTTCTGCTCACTGCCACTTTTGGTGGGGAGCAGAAAGCAAGGGGTTAAATGGCTCTGAACAGAGGGTTAAATGGCTCCAAGAAATGGCTCCTCACACACACAAAAAACAGATCAGCAGTGAGGAGCAGAAAGCTGGTGGTTAAATGGCTCTGAGCCATTTAAACCCCTGCTTTCTGCTCCCAGCTGCTCAGCTGTTTTTTCATGAAAGGCAGAAAACAGAGGTCTAAATGGCTTAACCCCCCGCTTTCTGCTCTTAATGAACTGCCACAAACCACCACAAACTGCCTTAAAATTCATGGACGTTCGTGGCAGCTCTTCAGTTCATGAACATTGCTTCGCGAACTACAAACTGGCCAAAATTGGTCACAAACTTTCATTCATGTGCCAGTTTATGCCTGCCCCTAGGCATGACACTTGTCAGTTCCATAAAGGAATCATAACCTGAGGCCCTAGTCTGAAGAATTGTCCCTTCATAGTTCAATGGCTGCCTTAGGGTGCTCACCTAACATTTATACTTATGGCCTAAAATGCTCACGTTCAGAGATTAAAGGGCATAGTATGGTGACAGCTTAAATATGTATCCCCACATACCATTCACGCCATTTTGTGGTGCCCCATAGGGCATGCAGATCCTACCCAGCTCTTTTCCATGTGCTGCCAACAAACTCTGCCCCTCCCCTCACCCTTGCTGTGGAGGGAGAAATATTATTCTCTTCAGTCCCTCTATCTCTCTCTGTCTCTGGCTGTGGCTATGAGTGCTATTTCATGTTGTTTCAGTTTTCTGCTTCCAAATGTTTTGTCATGGTTTCATAATTTGCACAATAGTGACTCTGTGGATTATTCCCTCACTCTTCTACCAATGCTATATGCAGGCGCTTGAGAGCATCAGGCCTGTCTCTCTGCAAGCTGTTCTCTCAAGAGTAACATGACAATGAATATAAGGAAGCTCGTTGAGTTGATTTGGCGATTTCGCTGGTGTGATGAGCAAAACAGGCTGTTGATGGAATGTTAACATTATCGATCAGACCTCAGAGTCTCGGGCACTTGGAATCTAACTAATCTTCCTTTCCCTTCTTGTTTTCTTTTTTTTAAAAAAGTGTAATCAGCCAGGCAAGTGTGAGCAACTCTTAGAATTGCTGATATTGTTTTTAAGGTTGTGTGACCTGCCTGAACTGTTTTGCTCTGGGTTGTAAAGGAGCATTCCACTTCTTACTCTATGTTTTATGCAACTAACCCACTAAGGAAATAATTAAGGCACATTCCGTGTTATATTAGGTGGAGGGAGGGAAAGTGCAGAGCGTTACAGAAGTTGCTTCTTTTGTTAGTGCAGATTTGAACCCGGGTTTCCAATATCCTGTTTCTGACACTCTACCCACTACATCACCCTGGCTGTCTTTAATATTCTTCAGTCTAGATGTCAGCCACTCATTGTAGCTGTGTTTTTAGCAGCCTGGTGTGCAGACATTAGCAGGAAGTATGCCACTGAGCCCTACTTAGGTGCTTTCCTATGGAGTCACAGTTTGGTGTAGTGGTTAAGTACGTGGACTCTAATCTGGGAGAACCGGGTTTGATTCCCCACTCCTCCACTTGCACCTGGCTGGATGACCTTGGGTCAGTCACAAGCTCTGGGACAGCTGTCCTTGAAAAAGAGCAGTTTCTGCCAGAGCTCTCTCAGTCCCACCTACCTCACATGGTGTCTGTCATGGGGAGGGGAAGGGAAAGGAGTTTGTAAGCCACTCTGAGACTCCCTTGGGTAGTGAAGGGTGGGGTATAAATCCAATCTCCTCCTCCTCTTCTCTGGATACTGTAAAAAGCTTGTTTGTCTATACATCATGCTGCAATTAAGGGTGGAAGAACAGACCAGTCTGGGATTTTCTTTCTGGTCAGTTGGCAATCTTATCTCACACATGTAGGTCCTCACAACTCACCATTGTCAGCTGAAAAGCATTCTCAGAAGCAGATGTTGAGTAGATTTGATCATGGGGAAGCCATCGAGAATCTGAAGGCTCTACTTACGCTTCTCCAATGTCTGTATGACACTCTTTGGCCAGCTTCTATTATGCACTCTGAGACTGCATGTGAAGCTACTCGGATCAGACTTCTTTGACTGCATATTAGATGAGCTCTTGATCAGATGGCATCAATGCTTTTTGTCAAAAATTTCTCCCAAGCATTATGCTGAGCAGCTCTATGTATATGCAATAGCC
>NW_015180080.1:0-2552 GCF_001447785.1 Gekko japonicus
TTCTTTTTTAAAAAGACATTATGGTTAATTTTGCACAGCAGATGCAGCCTTTAATTTAATTGCAGCCTTGGCGATCCCTGATGTTATTTGGGTCACTCTTGAATATACTTTCCATTTCTTCATTGTTTCGAGTTGGAACAAAACAGAGGGCCAGTGTGGTGTAGTGCTTAGTGTGTGTCGGACTAGGATTTGGGAGGCCCAGGTCCAAATCCCCATTTGTGCCACGGAAGCCTGCCAGGTGCCCTTGGGCCAGTCACGCTCTCTCAGCCTGCTCAGCCTCCCAGGGTTGTTGCGAGGATAAAATGGAGGAAGGGAGAATGATGTCAGCCGCCTTGGATCCCCGCTGGGGAAGAGGAAGAGAACCCTGCAGGAACCACTGAAATTCTGTCACAGCGCAGTGGGCATAGTCGCAAGATGGCTGCAGCAGGAGGTGGAGCCAGCCACAAAAGGGTCGCCACAGCATACGTTCAGTCCCACAGTGATGTAGAGGCAGCTGTAGCCAAGCAACGTTTTTTAAACTCTTCACAGGCAATCAAATCTCTAACGGCCAATCAGAAGCCTAGCTGGCCAAAAGCCCATCTGACCCCACCCATTTCCTAAAAACACTTAATGGGCCCCAGGAAAAGGGTTGGCGGGCACTATGGTGCCCACGAGCAGAACTGCTCAGAGCCACCATGGGTCTCTGGACAAAGATTCCACCTGGGACCCCCCCCCCATATGACCCTGATCCAAAGCATGTGTCTAATTTTCATATGTACAGGACAAACTGCTTACATCTGATGAGGTAAGTAAAGGACCTCTCTATAACAGATGCAGCAGGGCCGTAACTACTGGGGGCACTAGGAGTGGTGCCCCCTGCAGACACCCACCCACTCCTGGTGCACTGTGGCCTTGCCGGCTCTTCCCGCTTCTTCCTGCTGGGCTGCAGCTGGAAACAGTGAGAAGAGCCAGTGTGCTGGCTGGCTGGCGCAGGTGCAGTGAGGCAGGGCAGCGGGTGGCCAGCCGAAAGAGGCACCATGACACCTCTTTTGGCTGGCCAACCACTGCTCTGCTCTGCTGGCTTGCCTCCTACTCGCCTCGGGTCCCGAACACGATGAAGATGTTTTAAGATAGGCAGAGACAAAATAGGAATAACAAGTTAAGTTTATAGGGTCACGTTAATACGTTCCCCCTTAAATAAATCCAAACAACTGTTGACCCTACAAGCTTAACTTGAATAAAACTTTGTTGGTCTCAAAAGGTGCCACTGAACTCAAACTCTGTTCTGTGAGAGTGAGAACCATCTTTCATTTTTTTCAAAACAAGCAAATTTGGATAGTACTTACCAGTGAGTTCCTCTTCCTGTCCATATCCTTGTTGGGAATGTGAGCCCCCTTTCCCTGTCCCTCCAGGGGGGTAGATGCAAATCTTCTTCGTAGTCTCTGTGCATCGCACCTCTGGGATATGGTGCGCCTGTGCCGACCTCGATCGGTTCCTCTTGAAAGCGAAAGGGTGTGTCCAGAAGAGGGCAACCAGGATGGTGAGAGGGTTGGAATCCAAGTCTTACAAGGAAAGGCTGAAAAAGTTGGGTACGATTAGCCTGGGAAAGAGAAGGCTTAGAGGGGACATGATTGCAGTCTTCAAGTATTTGAAGGGCTGTCATGTAGAAGATGGAGCGGATCTATTCTCTCTTGCTCTGGATTGCAAGCCTAGGTCTAATGGGTGGAAATTACAAGGGAGTGGATACTGGCTAAATATCAGGAGAAACTTCCTAACTGTAAGAGAGGTTGAGCAGTGGAACAGACTGCATCAGAAGGTGGTGGATGCTCCTTCGCCGGATGTTTTCAAGCAGAGGCCGGACGAACATCTTTCGGGTATGTTGTAGGCATGTAGGGCTATCTTTTGGCTATGCTTCTGCAGAGTGCAGGGGGTTGGACTAGATGACCTGCAAGGTCCCTTCCAACTCTAACATTCTATGATTTTCGCACCCACTCCCCAGTCATGTGCCGGCCCCACTGCGCATGACCGAGAGGGGCATGACAATCCCGCCAGTTCTCTTCTGACCGCCACGATGATAGGATCTTCTCCGCTTCGGTCGGTAAATTTTTTTGGGCTTTTAGGCCTATTCCTCATTTTTTCTTCGAAGTTTCTTCGTTTTCTTCTTGTTTATTTTTACTAAGTGAAAAGACTGTTTCTACGGATTTATTTCCTTTTGGACTCTGTCATGTGTTCCCCCCCTCTCCTGGCCTATGGCCAAGAGGTGGGGTTTCTTTAAACGATGCCTTAAGTGCGGCAGCAAGATTGCCCCCCAGATGGACACTTGCTTTGTCTTTTGTGCCTCGGGGAATCACACCGAGTGAACTCTTGTGCTCATTGAGCGAAGTTTTTGAAGCAGACAAGGAAGAACAGAGCTGCTAGACTTCGCTTTGTATTTTTGGAGTTAGCGATTTCACCGATGTTGTCACAGGACACTTCAGGGCTTGTGTCAATGTTGACTGCCGCCTTGGCATCGACGGTTGCACTGTCCCTGATATCGACTCACGAAGATGTCAACCACCCAATGCTGAAACGCT
>NW_015180081.1:0-2591 GCF_001447785.1 Gekko japonicus
CCTCCATCTTAGCCAGACCGGAAGCCTACGTTCAATGCACTTTTTAATTGGATTTTGCCAGTTCACACAGTAAAAATCCAGTTGGAAAGTGGATTGGAAGTGGATTATTTAGTGTGTGTGATCAGAACCATAATGAACTATAGCCAGGACCTAGGCTGTGTGGTGCTCTTTCTTTTCTGGAAGGGAGGAGATTGATACTGATGAGTAGCCTGGTACTGCTGATGTCTCTGGCCATGATAGAAGAGGGTGGCGTAGGGTGAAGCAATGACATGGGGCTGCAGAAGGGAGGTCCCTGGGGGATTTGGCAGTCTGTTCTTTTTCAGGAGCTGCGGTGGCTCAAGTGGTTAAGATGCTGAACTGCAGGCTGTGGAAGGTTGGTAGTTCAGTAGTTCGAGACCCAAGTGTGCCGCATGACGGAGCACCGCAACCCTAGAGTCGGATTTGACTGGCTTTCGAGCAAGGGAATCTTTACCTGTTCTTTTTCAGCATAGAAAGTGATACGTCAGTGGTCTGTGAAAAAAGTCTCAAAGCCTTGAAAGAGAGGTCCTCTACTCTACAGCACATTTCCATCAGAAGGGCCGTCGTACGCAACCAGGTGTGCCTTCTCAAAACAATGGCTGAGGCCACAGATCTTACAGATGTGTCGGATGCATGTCTACCTACATTTATCTCCTGTTTGAGTAGCTTTATGGCCTTAGCTTGGCCAGTGATTGAGGCTCCCCAGAAAATGTATCGAGGTACTGAGACAACTTTTCCCACAAGAAGAGACAATAGCGCCCCATAATGGCTTGATAATTCGAGATCCTAAAGTTCAAAGCTGCTGAAGAATATATTTTACATTCCAGAGTGTCTAGATGTCAGCTCTCAATTGGATGGGGCTGAATGCTGACTCCACCTTTGGTGGACCTGCATCTCTTTGGTGATGAGGGAAGAGAGTGGCAGGTGGGTGGATAAGAAATTACAGGCATTCTGCTGGACTTTATACAAGTTTTCCACCCTGTGTGAGGTGGCTGCTGTTGATGCTGGTTCTTGCCAAAGTAGTGTTGTAAGGTCCTCTAAAACTGGGAATACCACAGTGCCTGGAAAATCTGGGTAAAGGCGACTCTATATCTTGTCTTTTAGTTTATTATCAGCTGTGGTGACATCTATATCCAATGCCTTGGCCATTTTTAACAAGTGCTCGCCATACAGACGGAGATCCTAATTTGGGGAAATGGGGGTAGAGTTCCCAACCCTGTCATCTGGGGAGTTTTCAGAGTGGCTCTCAGAGTTGTAATATGATGCCACTGTCTTCTCATCTTTAGGCTCAGTGCCAGAGGACACTGGAGGCATAAGAGGTAAATGGACCTCTTGATGCCTTGAGTCCCCAGAGGAGTTTCGGTATCCCAGAATGTAGGGCCCAGCATGGGGCTGTGGATTGTAAAAACCTGGCCACTATTGGAGGTAGGTGGGATACATGTAGCAAGGGTGCCACTGAGGAGGTGGGTAGGTCTGCAGCCATCGGGCAGGCGTACTCAGTTCCATCGGGGGGGGGGGTGTTAATCTGTTCTCCACCCTGAAGGCTAGTTTGCTCCTCTTCCATCTCAGAAATGGACCTGTCAGGTGAATCGAGGTGGGGTGAAGGGGTATCAAAATGATGTCTGATTCCTCAGAGGATGGCACAGGAGGAGGAGATGGGTGCTTCTGGTGTTTGGAGGTGGTGCCAGTCTTTTCCTTATGGTTAGTCTTTTTTCAGCTTCTTTGGGAGTGGTTCCAAGGAACTGCGGGCTGGAGCCAAAGCAGCAGGTGACAATGGAAGATGGTGTCTTGATTCCAAGGCTGGGGCCATAGATGCTGCTCTCTTTGGATGAGGGTAAGGCTTGCGCATTTTTGGAACCATCAGAACCGATTGCACTGATGGTGGGCTGGAACAGGGCTCCGGCCCCAGAAGCAAAGGGGCTGACCATACCAAGAAGGATGCTCTAGAAGGTTCTGCACTTGGAACTGGCTTGGATGAGGTGAGGGCCTTTTCCCAAAGAGTGGCCTTTAGACAGAACACTCTGGTTTAAAGGTTTAATTAACACATTTCCACCTATTGTACCCCTGGTTTCTCAAAGGAGTTTGTCCTTAGTCCTGTAAATGTTGACGTATAAACCCTTTGAACCCATGGCCAGTGCTGAGTTGTCTTTTGTCTCTTATAAAATTGCCTTTTTTGGTAGCAATTAAGAACAAGAGAAGCCAATGTTGGATCAGGCTCATCCAGTCCAACACTGTCACACAGTGGCCAAAAATACCAGGTGCCATCAGAAGGTCCAGCAGTGGGGCCAGGACACTAGAAGCCCTCCCACTTTTGCCCCCCCCCCCCCAAGCACCAAGAATACAGAGCATCACTTGCCCCAGACCGAGAGTTCCTAACTATACCTTGTGGCTAATAGCCACTGATGGACTTTTGCTCCATATGTTTATCTAATTCTCTCTTGAAGCTGTCCATGCTTGTAGCAGTGAATTTCATGTGTTAATTACTCTTTGGGTGAAGAAGTACTTCCTTTTATCCTCAGCATTTTATCCTCAGCAATTTCAACAGCTCAGCAATTTCATTGAGTGCCAACGAG
>NW_015180082.1:0-2506 GCF_001447785.1 Gekko japonicus
ACAGCTTAGAGGGAGCATTGTCCCCAGGTCCCACCCCCCAAATTCCCAGGAATTTCCCAACCCAGAGTTGACAACCCTGCTTATAAACGACTTTCAGCATTAAGGTATGCCATGCCTTGGCCAGGTTTATTTAGTTTGTTTGCCTCCTTTTCCAGTTCTGTAGTCTTGGTCCTAATGCTCTGAATGTCGGATGCTGTCTGATGGGATGGGTTTTGTATCTTTTGTAATCTGCCTTGAGTCTCAGCAAGAAAGGTAGTTTGTAGATGGTGACCATAAACAAGTAAATAAGCAACCAAGTGCTCTGTGGTTCCTTGCAGGGCAAGAAAAGAGGACATATTTTCACTGAGATCTGAAGTGCTGACATCCCCCACACTCTATGTAGGATCAACTTCTGCACATGATAGGAAGTGAGAATTTAAAAAAGAAAGAAAACAGTGTGGAGGGGTTTTTTTTAGCCTTCAACACAATCAGCACATCTGTATTCTAGTTCTGCTTGCTAAACACTGGATTCAGAACTGTCAGATGACCGCTGTGAGCATTCGGCATTCAATATTTGGTCACATGGCCAGCCTTCCACCTGATCTTTCCCAAACCCACAGCCTTTCAGGCTTGGGCAACTCAGATACGCCCTGTGGACAGGGTTGCCACCCCCCTGATGGGGAGGGTTTCCCCCGATTTTGGGGGGCCCAATCCGCCACCAGCCAGCTGGCCGGTGACATCATCACTTCAGGCAAATTGGTCGAGGGATGCTCTAGCATTTGGCTAAAAACTCTATGGTGACCATAGAGTTTTTGTCCAAATGCTAGAGCGTCCACTGCACAACATGCCTGGCACAATGCCGTCCTCTGCAAGACATGCCTGGCACATGCCAGAAGATCCAGGGGAGCGGACTGGAGCCCCCTGTCGGCAGAAAGTAAGGACCTGGCAACCCTACCTGTGGATCCTACCTACAGGTCTCTTCATTTACAAGGGGGGTGCTCAGGTTTCTGGAGGCTAGCTCTGTTGCTGGCTATTAGCCATGAAAGCCAAATGGGGCCCCTGATTTCTGAGGAAGAATCCCTCCAATTGTCCCATGTTAGAGGGGCTTGTTGTCACTCAGGGAGGACTATGGGCAGTGGATATGTTTGCCAGCTCCAGGTTGGGAAATACCTGAAGATTTTGGGAGTGAAACCTCAGGAAGGCGGGGCTTAGGAAGGGGAGGGACTTCAGTGGGGTACAGTGCTGTGGTACAGGACCAGAGAAACTCCATTTTGAGTTTCTGGTTGAGGTTGAGAAATATTAGCGCAAGAGGAAAATTCCAGTGCTTGCTTGTCTGTAGAATAGCAAAGGGAAGTTTCATGGTATGTTAGGTAAAACAGAAAACTCCACACACCAGGCAACCCTAATTTAGAAAGGTTGTTTAAGGGTCACAGATAACATTCTACACTTCCTTGCTAATTAGACAAAGGCACCAAGAGGCCTAGGAGTTACTGGCTTGACACAGTGTTGACGGAAAACAGAAGACAATGATGAAAGTGTAGATAAACAGTAGGAAGGTATGTGATGTTAAACAAAGGAATGGACATCTGCACACGTCCAAAAGACTGTGCATGATTACAAGAAGCTTGTAACTTCACTTGTTCTTTGGAATTCATCCCTTTGATGCCTGGATTCCCCTTTGTTCGAATAAAGTTTCCTGCTGACTTCAGAAACCTAACTCTCTTTTTTGATTGGGACAAACACACCAGGCAATGGCCCATTTGGCTAATGATGCCAAACAGCCCATCTTTCAAAGCGGCCATTTTCTCCAGGGGAACTGATCTCTGTCACCTGGAGATCATTGTAATCCCAGGAGGTCTCAGCCCCCACCTGGAGGTTGGCAACCCTAGAAGTGGGCCGTGCTTATGGACTTTCCTGAGGGGTCTGATTAGCTACTGCTGAAACAGGATGCAGGACTACACGAACCCCCCTGCTTAGGTTCTGAGATCTGATTTGCCTCGGCTAGAGATAACTACTTCTAATGCAAATATAGCCCAAGAACTCATAGGGATACTAAAAGACATCTTTAGTTACAGACACATTTAAATTCTTGTAGTGAACACATTTCTTAAAGAAACAGGAATTTCCTTCAGCTCCTCCCTTCTAACCTTCTTGCCATTGTTACCATGGGTGCTTGTGTTTGCATTTCTGTATTGAGTTGATGCTGCCTGTGTGGGTTTCATGTCTGTATATCTGTGCATTGGGGATTCAGGGATTATTGCTGTTTGTGTAGCCTTGCCTTGCATCGCATGCTTGCCTAGGAATAGACAAGAACTGTGCTGCCTCCTGCTTCTGCAGACCATGTGCTTCCCTGGAATTCATCCCATAATGCCTCGGGACAGAGGAGACCCAGCGCCATTACACCTAACTTGGACCCTTGGAAAACAACAGCGAACCCGACCATTGCTAATCTGTGGGAAATCACGTAACTCTCTCTCTGCTATCTGATTTGTCATCAGAAAGACAACACTGTTTATGGCTTTGGACC
>NW_015180083.1:0-2814 GCF_001447785.1 Gekko japonicus
AAACCATAATTCTTTTTATCTTTTTTAAACACATCATATATTTGCCTATATTGCAACCATCCATATCTAAATGCCAAATCCTCCTCCATTTTCGTTTCATAGGTATTTCCCACCTGCTTTAACATGTTTTTATATTGTACCCAGTCTTCTCCTCTTGACGTCGAAAAAGGCTTTATTACCTCTGCTGGCACAATCCAAAGTGGTCTTTTATCCAAAAAAACCTTTTATACTTAACCCATACATCATAAAGTGTTCTTCTTATATAATGATGTTTAAAAAAACCATCTGCTTTCATTTTTCATACCATAAATAGGCATGCCACCCAAATCTACAATCATGCCCTTCTAATGCTAATAGTTTCTTATTTTCTAACAAAATCCATTGTTTTAGCCAAACAAGACAAGCTGCATCATGGTATAATCTAAAGTTAGGTAATTGAAATCCACCTCTCTCTTTCACGTCACATAAGATCTTCATCTTTATCCTAGGTTTTTTACCTGCCCAGATAAACTTTGAGAGCATTACCTTTTATGACACACCTGGCTCGGCCCACTGAGGTCTCATTTATGTCAGATCTGGCCCTTCATAACAAATGAGTTCGACACCCCTGCCATAGATCTATACAAGGACATGACATCAGCTGCTTTATTCCCAGTCCCTTTCCTAATAATCCATAACACAGAGTTTGCCTTTTTCACCGCTGAAGGACAGTGGGGTCAACACTTTCATTGAGCTGTCTGCTACGACCCCCAGGATCTCTCCCCCTCACAGTCTCAGCATGTTCAGGTCCCATTAGCCTGTACTTGAAGCCAGGATTTTGTCCCAATGTGCGTCACCTTTCATGTATACCAGTTTGGTGTAGGGGTTAAGTGAGCAGACTCTAATCTGGGAGAACCGGGTTTGATTCCCCATTCCTCCACTTGCTGCTGCTGGATGACCTTTTGGGCAAGCCATAGTTGTGTCAGAGCTGTTCTCTCAAGGACAGTTCTGGAAAGAGCTCTCTCAGCCCCACCTGACTCACAGGGTGTCTGTTATGGGGAGGGGAAGGGAAAGGAGTTTGTAAGCCTCTCTGAGACTCCTTTGGGTAGTGAAGGGCGGGGTATAAATCCAATTTCCTCCTCTTCTTCCTCCTCCTCCCAACATTGAACTTCATTTAACACGTCGTCGCCCTCTTGCCCAGTTTGTGGAGGTCTTCTTCACAGTCAGCCTTGGGGTGGGGCAGCTGCCGTGGACCACGTTTTCTGGCAAAGCCCACACTGCCGCAGAGCCCCCCCCATCACACGCTGCCAGGGAAGGATCTACAATGCTGGCACTCCTGTCGGGCACAGGGGTGGTGTTCCCATCTGCACAAATCACCCGACCCCATTGTGGGAAAGCGCTAGCTCGAAATGATGGTCACAGTTACTAGTCAATCCAGAAAAAAATCCACAAAAAAAAGGAAAACTGTCTAGTGATTGCGCTTAAGATGTTTTTTTAACAGCAATTATATAATCATAATACAAAAAGTGAACACAAAATAGTGAACCAGGGCTCTTTTTGTAGAAAAACCCCAGCAGGAACTCATTAGCATAATAGGCCACACCCAGCAGCAAGAACTCATTAACATATTAGGCCACACCCTGACAGCACCGCTCATTACCCCATTAGGCCACACCACCATGTTACCAAAAGTGTGGTCATCCAGACACACCCACCTTTTGCTTCTTATTCTGTTTACCTTGTTTGTCGTCAAAACCCAGGGCTTTTTTAACTCCTTTGCATGTTAGGCCACACACCCCTAATGTAGCCAATCCCAATTAGTTTCTGTTATTGGGTGTGGCCTATTATACTAATGAGTTCCTGCTGGGCGTGGCCAACTCGGGAGCCAGCCGGAACTCCGTTCCTGTGCGTTCTAGCCCAAAAATAGCCCTGGAGTGAACAATGTAACAAAGTGATAGAGATGTTGTTAACGATGATCTCTGGAATATTCCACCGTTTCGACAAGTTTCTTCTTCCGAATGAAGATGAAGATAGATGAAGAGCATGCAGCGTCTCTGGTCAGTTTTTCAACTGGTAAATATCATTAATTTTCACTGATGTGTCATGACAGTATTGGAACAAGAGTTTACAGTAGTTCTCAATGGGCATTCCACAGCATTTGCCCATTGAGAACTATGATTATATAATTGCTGTTAAAAAAGTCTTAGGCGCAATCACTGTACAGTTTTCCAGGGGTCGTTTCATAGAAAAAGAGCTAGGGGAACTCATTAGCAGAACTCATTGGCATATGCCACACCCCCTGACATCAGGGGGCCGGTGGTGGACCTGCAAGGCCGGCGGGAGTGCGAGGAAGCCCCACCAAGGCCCTCCCTGGCCCCAGGCTGGCAGGGGTGGGGAGAGGCGGGGAGAAAGCAACTTACCCTCCCTCTTCTCCTGCCTCCTCCTGGCTGAATGAGGGCCAGAAGCGGGGCGGCCAGAAGCAGGGGGCAGGGCTTTGTCATGTGCCCCGCCCCCCCGCACCTCACCCGGGGGAACTGTGTTCCCCACAATCCCCCCCGAATCGACCTCTGCCGTTTTCCATTTTTTGCCCATTGTGGGAAAGACAGCCAGACAGTGGGAAGGCTGACAAATGGGCTGGAGAAGGAAGGACACACAGGGGTGGTGGTTATGGGGGTGGGCTGAAAGGAAGGCACGAGCAGGAGTCCTAGTGGGGAACCAAAGGAGAAGAGGGGACCCCTGAACACACTCTTTGCCCAAGGCCCTCCTAAACCTGGAACCATCCCTGCCCCTGGGGCCTCTCTGTGCAGCATCTTAGAATCATAGAGTTGGAAGGGA
>NW_015180084.1:0-2519 GCF_001447785.1 Gekko japonicus
TAGTGGTCGCTGCCCTTCCAGCTGCACACATGGGGAGGGAGAACCCTGTGAGGCTGAGGCAAGGAATGGAATTTGTTCCATTGGCACCCGATTCCTCACAGCCCAGCTGTCCCCCCCCCTTCCCTTGCCAGTGGTTTTGCAAGCTCGAGGAAACAATGAGGCACAAAATGTCTTTCCTCCATCTCCCCCCCCCCCCAATAGCTGAAGCATCCAGAAATTGGATGAGCGAGAAAAGGGGGATGGGCTGAGCCACTCGGGAGAAAGGAGATGTGCATCTCCGCTCCATGGAAACACCCTTGTGGTCCACAGCTGGGTAGTTGCCATGGAGACAAAATGTTTCCCCCATTACCATAGCGATCAAGGACCGGTTTATGCGAGGCTACCATATCCTTTTGCGGCAGAAGCTGGGGAAAGGTTGGGATGTGGAGGGGGGGCCCCCAGCTATACCGGGGAGCACAGAGGCGGTAGGGGAAAGGCATCCGAGAGGCCAGAGGGAACAATAAGGAACTGAGCGTGTATTTATAGACGGGAGACAGTCGCCTTGTAAGGTCCTCAGGGAGACCCCGCAGGCGAGGATGTGGGTGACTCAAGGCAAAGCGGGCGACTGCAGGGAATGCAGAGCCCAAACCCAGTGCCATCTGTTCTCAGTCCAAATCGGCACCTGGCACTCGGGGCAGGCGGGCGCGAAGGCCTGCGGCAGAAAGCGCGGAGGAGGTGAACGGAACAGCGGGGGGGAGGGGAGGCGAGCAGGAAGATCGCACCAGTCTGCGGAAAAAAAATTTGCCATTAACCCCCAGCCCCCCCCCCCCCACACATGGCTACCACCGCCAGAGGGCAATCGGAGCTTTGCCCCCCCCCAATTTCCAACACCAGCTGCACCCCCGTGACTTTCGGGGCAGAAGCAGCACGGCTAAGTTACGGCATTTGGGTACAGGGGACCTGAACAGTGTCCCCGAAATAGATGCTTGCGACAGCAGAGACAATTTTAAGAGCATCCGTATAGGGTGCGTGTGCGTGCATTCACCTGAACAGCTGCGGGGGGCAGGGGGGGGAGGCGTTTGCAGAGGCTGGCAGGCGGCACAGTCCCTAATCCCCACCCCGGCTGTTTCTTTCCTCCATAAATATATGGGGAGGTGGGGAGAGGCAGAAACCTCACTAAGGGATGGAGAGCGTGCTGAGACAAGGAGCCCATTTTCCCTGTGCCAGCATCCTCCTCATGGCTGGACACGACAAAATTCCAGAGGCCAGAGCACACTGCCTGCCCTCCCATCCCCTGGGGGGTGGGGGAGAAACTGGAGGAAGCCAAGTGGGTGGGACGGGCCAAGTGCCTTCTGGCTGTTTCCCACCAAGCAGGCTGGCCAGGCTTCAGAGACTCCTTTCAGGCACTAGAAGAGCGAGGGAAGGCGGCAGGCCTCCCACCGATGAGTGGGCTGAACCTGGCCTACGGAGAGCGTGCAGTCCAAGCACAGAGGGTTTGGGGGGGTTTCTGCCAGGCAGCCTGTCCACAGCCCTCCCCAAAAGGGGTTCAGATCTTTCCCCCTCACCAAGGCCAGTAACACCAACCCGAATGTAAAACAAGAAAGGAAGCTGAATCAGAGGCTCCTGTGAGCCTCCAGTCCCCAAAACCAGAGAAGAAAAGGAGGAGGAGGAGATTGGATGTATACCCCGCCCTTCACTACTCAAGGGAGTCTCAGAGCGGCTTACAAACTCCTTTCCCTTCCCCTCCCCACAACAGACACCCGGCGGGGCTGAGAGAGCTCCAACAGAAAGTGCTCTTTTTTCAAGAACTCCTCTTGTCAGAATTATGGCTTGCCCGACGTCATCCAGCCAGGTGCAAGTGGAGGAGTGAGGAATCAAATCCGGTTCTCCCAGATTAGAGTCTGTGCACTTATCCACTACACCAAATGCTGGGACTTCCTTCCCCTCATAATTCATACTTCTCCCAGATCAGATCTCTGCACTGATCCAGTGATTCTTGATGGGGACCCAACAAAAATGACACCCTGCAGTGTCTCTGTTTGAGTTGCTGTTCTAGATTCACTTTCTACTGAGGCTAAGCACTGAGCAGTGAATTATGCACAAGCAAAAGGGGTGGGCAATTCTTGTCAGTGCTAAAAGTAAAAAAAACCCTGAAGTATGAGAGTAAAGCTGCCTCTACATGTAACGTAGAAAATACATAAGTTTCAGTTGTCAACGATTTTGGAAACACTTAATCTAGATTGGAACCAGCCATGAGAGGGAGGGCGGGATATAGTTAATAATTTTTTTTTAAAAAACCCTCTGCCCTCCTCCTATTTTGGCTGAAACCTCAAATGGAAGACCACCCTTCCGCCAACTTCTTCTCAGCTGTACCCCCACATGTTACGCATCCGTTTTGGCTCCGTCCTTCATTACACAGGGAAGCCCCCCCCCCCCCCAAAGCCCGGGGCCACCGATCGATCACAACCCTTTGGCCACACAGCTGCTGAAAAATGAGACCCGTCCACGACTACTTTTGGTGACTTTTATTATTCATTTAT
>NW_015180085.1:0-2500 GCF_001447785.1 Gekko japonicus
TTTTGTTGCTGAGTTATAATTGGAAAGGTCCAGATATTCTGGAAATGAATGGGGTGGAGAAGGTGCAAGATGCCTGGAGTAAGGTGAGAATTCACTGTTCAGCTGATCATATGGACACTCCATTTCCACTCCATATGTCTCTGCTGAATCCATCAGTGGCAGTGAAAGTGGCAGTGGCAGTGGAAGCAATGCAAAAGATCATCGCCATACGGATGATCTTACCATCACTAAATGGTTTACTTTAAGTTTTCATGTACCCCATTACTTTCTGATGCTACAAATTAGAACAGATAATCTAAGGCCCCGGTCACGTGGGCCAGATAACGCGGGGGTGAGGCGTGGCTGTTTGCCCTGGGGTAAAATAAAGCGTATTAGCAAAAAAAGCTCGATCACACAGTCTCCCAAGTATTCGCGCTGTGGCAGGAAGCTTGCGATCACATGGCGATGCTGGAGCTGGCAAAGAAGCCGTGTGGCAAGGGTTCCGTTTTTGTGCGCATGCGCAGTTCCACGGAGCAGCACTGCTTCCAGTTTAGTGTTTGTGCTCATGAGCTCTGGTTTGTGACGGGACTCGGATGGGCGCCGAAGCCACGGAATACTAGCACTCCCGCGATCAGACGCCCGTCCCTGCCACGCATTTTCCAGATACTACTGCACTTTCTGAGGTATTTTTTTACTGCACGTCTTCGGCGGGATGCCACGGGTTGGCTACAGGTGCGCTATGCTTCCCAGATGTTGCTGTGTGATCGCGCACTGAAAATCCACCTACCATTCGTGCCTTTAGTGTGGCAAATCCTCCGTGTGAATGGGGCCTAAATAAGAAAAGGTATATAGTTGATAAACATGTAGTGGATGGACTTAATACAACCAGAAATGTTGGCATTGTCTTAAGAAAGCTGTTGTTCTTTCACCTCAACTACCTTAAATGTAGAGGTAGAAATAATAGACTTTTCTACAGAGCTGTTGTAAGAATTAATGATACAATTGAACAAAGCACTTCCAAGTGTGGGATATAAAGACAGAATATTATTACATCTGTATATATTTTAATGTACTGTTCCTCAGCTGTATAGTTACGGATGATATCACTGTGGCGTCCTCTTATTAGGGAGGACTGGTTTTCTCTTTAAATTTATCTCAAGATCCTTCTCTATTAAGAATCTCCTTTTCAATAGACCCTCACTTTGGCTAAGCTCTTTATTTTGTGCTTAGTTTGCTTTTAAACTTTAGGATGTCTCAGATCCTTCTCGGAACTCTTCCACATTTAAACTTTCAACAGAATTTTTCCTGAACACTTCAAGTTTTCACACAGCACTCTGTCCTCTTTCTCTGACAGACTGACAGACTCCCATTCAAAACCCAAAACTCCAACTGAACTGCTTCAAAACACACACCCATTCATTCAAAGCAACCCCCTCCCACACTCTGCCATCTACCAATCACATCACACTAGTTTCTCTCAATCATTCTACTCTGCTATCACTGCACTCCAACCAAATATTTAAAGACACACTCTCACTAAAAACAAGGAATCATTACAATCACATCTATCATTTCACAGCTGTGTTGTTGCCCTTATTAAAATAGAACAAGGGACAGTTTCTGCTGCTTCCTTTGACAGAGAGGGTTCTGTATTTTTCATTTTGTGAAAAGCTTTTGGAAAAGTTAGCTTGAATCTGCATTACTGTTTTCAAGGCATATAAATTGCTGAAACACGTTCTGGCTTGTTGTGTGTGTGTGTGTGTATTAGGATATAGAGTCTGAGCAGAAAGTATCAAGATCTGATTGTAAATTGCACCTGGATTCTGTCTTACATATGTTAACAAGATTTTTCCATGATGGATTCAGCAGTACTGTACTAGGACATGGTAGCATTTTTTTTTTGTAATGGATTTAGTATCCATTGATAGCTCATCATATATGGATTTAGACATTGTTGTCGGGTAAATACTGCATGTTAATCTGAAAATACATCTCATAATATTTTTGAGTGACTTCATGCACCACGTAAGAGGTCCAGATCAGTCCAAGGTAGATTAGCCCCAGGCTGACTTCATGACATGTGTATTTAGGAGACATGCTTGGGTGGATGATGACATTGGCTCAGAAATCTGGAACAAAACCCACCACCTGCTCACCTTGTTTGAGAAATGAGTGCATCACATAATCAACCCCAGGAGACTTTGTCTTGAAGTCCAGGACCTCTCACATGACATAAAAGGGCAACGACAAAGCCCAGTTATCTTTTGGCAAATATAAGTATACATTCCAGCTGCATAATGGTCCTCATTTTTACAACGGCAGTAAAACCAGAACAGAAACCTTTATTGGCATAACAGCCTTTCACCCAAGAATTCACCCCAAATTTTCAATCATTATGACTGTACTTTCTGTGTGCTTGGGTTGCCAGGTCCCCCCACCGTCGTGGCAGGGGTTTTGGGGGGGCATTTTAGGGGTGGGCAGGATGTCGTGTGTGTCCCCAATGCAATGACATCACCTGAAA
>NW_015180086.1:0-2505 GCF_001447785.1 Gekko japonicus
TTTTTATGTTGAGTTTCAAGCCAACTTTCCCCTGCTATTTGTAAAGCCTAAATGTTACCATGTACAAAATAACACATAAAGGTGAATCTATACTGAAACTGTCTATATAAATACAGTTCTAATTCTTAATATCTGTCTGATCTTTCCTGGGAAGCAAAAGAACATCCCTCAAAGTACGTTACAGAAGGATGTGTATGTCTTCAGATGTGATCTGGAAGAGGAGACAAAAAACTATTTCACACATTTCTCTTTCATGAGGGTATATCAAGCCACACACTGCCTGTAATCAAATCTGCCGCCCCTTCCTTCGATGGAAATTCAGTACTGGCAGCTGGAGTGACCTTCGAGAGACACACGGGTTCGTTGTTTTTCTTCAGCACAAGCTGGCCACAGAGAATAACTTTCGAGCTTCAATAAACTGAAAAGGTGCTTCTCCTCCTTGGTGTGTGAGATGATGTTTTCTCAATTAAACCATCACACACTCTGAGGGAGTAGTACCATTTCCCCTCAGTTCTTTGTTCACTGCCTACCAGAGAGGTTCATCTTCTAGTGTGGTCCTCTAGATTAGATTTTTGGCTATTTCTACCACCATTATCTACCACACGATTCAGAAGTCTCTTCTCAAAAAGGATGCCCAGCGCAGTACCAAAGTGACACATAGGGATGAACCCACTTTCTGTCTGTCACGCTCGGGGTCCGCCCCAGGTCTAGAAACCCTGGTAGCCGTGTTGAAGTATGGGGAGAGGAAACGAGCGCCTCAGATTGGGAAGGTCTGGGGTTACGTCACCCCAGCTTCCTGCCTCAGACAGACCTCCGTTCTCTCTGAGTTGCTTCTGAGGTCAATCCTCAATTCCTCCACGGCACTCGTCAGTTTCCTCCTTTTTATAGCCCAGCTTCACCCCTTGGTGACACCCCCATCTTGTTATTACTAATCCTATAGGCTAGGTCACCCGCCCATCACCGTGCTCTCCTATCCCAGTGAACTTCCTCTTCCTTAGGCCCGCCTTCCTGTATAACTAGTGCTGTGTGGGTGAGGGAGTGCCTATTTCCTTTTTGTGCAGTGGGGCCAACGACGGCGTTCTTGGCACCAGTACTCCTTGGCAGTAAGGCTGGAACGCGCCAACTGTCCCGTTCTCTCAACCGCGCTCTCCCCCCTTCGTGTCTCGGGTCGTCCCCATCGCGTTCCTTGCCAGTCTGTTCCACCGTCTTCTGTCTTTCCGGGTGTCCCCTGCCCCACGGTGGGCATTGAGGGAGGGGATTGGGGTCTTGGGAGGTGCCCAGCCCACCATTTTTCTCGGGGAGTAGTGGGGAGCTCAGTGCGGGTAGCGCCAGACACTGTCTTCTATGCCTGCACGAGTTGCATAATGTGGGGACATGCTGCCAGTGCCAGCAATTCACCCTGAAAGATAGGAGTGATAGGGCATCCCAGCTTTAATTCCTTTGGGAGAAATCCCTTTCTTGTCAGCAAAGTAATCTGCCGTGCAGGGGGAATGGTTTTGTCCAAAGTTGGCTTAGTTGCACCAATAGGTTCCCAATCTACAGGCCCTTTTTCTTCATATCGGAGTGCTTCGTAACCACATCCAAGTCTAAGCACTCTCAGTGCCACCTTGCCCTAGATATACAGAGACCTTGCCTCCGGTTCCACAGCCTACCATTGAGGAACTGATAGTCTTAGATGAGGATCTCATGCTCCTCCCACCTACTTGTACTCCCTCTCTTCATCTTCAGGATCTAGATGAGTGTCCCCCATTAGGTGAGATCCTTCACACTCAACCACCTTCACTCCCAGTTCCGAGGAAACAGCGTTTAGTTCTGTCCCAGTCTGCACCTTATGGCATGTCCTGGACAGTTTCATCCCCTCCAGTTGTGTGGCAACCATATGTACCCTCTCGTTCCTACAGCTCTAGATGAGTGGAACTACTATTCACAGTCAGTTCCACTGGTGCCTTTGGTTCCTTTCTGCGAGAGCGATCTGTGCCCAGGGGACGACTGAGGATCTTGACATTATCGATGTCGGAGAAAGGACGCATATCGACCAGTGTGTCGTGGTCTAGCTGGTGTATTGGAGAGTCCATCAGCTGAATGGTCGGTATCGTTGGAGCCATAGAATCACAGTGAGAAGGGGCCATACAGGCTCAATGCAGGATCAGCCTAGAGCATCCCTGACAAGTGTTTGATAGAATCATCATCCAGCTTCAGTCCCTTTGCTGGTGATGTGTATGGTGAAGCCTCTCAACATGGGTGTCTCATACTCTGCTGCTCCAGTTACTGTGGCCTTTCCATTGCTGGACCGGGGTGGGCTCCCATCCCTGCAGAGGCAGTGGTGGGGAACAGAGGCAGTCATGGGGGAGGGGACCAAGAAACCTTGCCAGTGAGGCAGCATCAGCAGCTGCCAGAGGGGGCACAGGGAGCCTGGGCAGCCCAACATCTGCCCACAGGGGCAAGAACTGACAGCTGGGCCAGGCCAGTGTAAGAAGCTGGGTGTCACGGCAGGACCAGGGGGCG
>NW_015180087.1:0-2460 GCF_001447785.1 Gekko japonicus
GCAGAGCCTTGTTGCTTTCCCAGGTTCCACTATTTGCTGCTGCTTTACTGCCATTTGTCTTCTGATTACTATTTTTTCCTAGGCTAATCACATGGGTGATTGCAGCAAATCAGGGATTGTTTTAACAATGCTGTGTAGATAATCAGATGTGGCCATGGGGTGGTGCCATCAAGGGCCAACAAAGCCAACTGAGAAAGAATGGATTCTCTAGAATCTCTAGAAAGAGAGAGAGAATGGATTCCCTTTTGCATGCATTCTTAAAAGCCATTGAAAGGGATGCACATTTTGTCGAGAGAGAACGGATTCTCTAGGCAACCCTTTTTCATGTAAAGCCATTGAAAGGGATGCACATTTTGTCAGATATGATCAGGAAAGCAGTAGGCAGTTTCAGCTCCAGCATGCAATTTTGTGAAAGCAAGATGCATAGGTTTCCCTTGGCACCAACATTCTAGCATTAGCCAATGCAAATTAAGTATATGTCTGTGCCATATGACAGGGACTCTAAGGACAGAGTGAGGAACAATGAGTTCATTTCTGGAGAATGTGTTCAGTTTCCATGCTTACACTTTGCAATGGATGAGGTTATATTTGACAGAGTTGAAACAAAGGCCACACAAGTCACAGCAGTTTGAAAAACAACATTTATGAAGTAAGACATAAGTAGGCTGATTAAAGTTAACAGTTGATCAGAGAGTTGTTGGGGAAAATGCAGCACATCGATCAAAGCTTCAGTGTATTTAACCAATTCACTTCTGCAAGTATGAAAAACACAATACATTCTACAGCTTCTTACAAGAAGGTATTCTCTGCAGCACCAAGTAAATACAAATGTGTGCAAAGGAGACATCACAGGTTAACAGAAGGAGTTTTCTTAACACCCTTTGTCACTTTCAGTTATGATACTTTTCAGTGGAGGTGAAGCAGTTCATATATTTGGCTGCAAACTACTGAACACTGGAATAATTGAGTTATTTACTGAGCTTTGGTAGGTAGTACTCACTTGTTGACTCAGGGTGAATAAATATTAGAATGTATATTGAATGACACATCCTGTGTGCCTTTCCGATGATTTCTTGTAACATGTTGCAATTATATTTACCTGAGGGTCAAGCTTCACCTTCATCTTGAGGTTGACATGATTCACCTCATCAACATCAATGGGACAATTCATCTTGGAGTCGAGGCTCGATGCTTCAGCAAAGAAGATGGGGAATCTATACAAGGTTAGAGAATATGTCTGCGACTACTTTTTCCACCATCCATAAGGAAATGCTCTAGTATCAGACATCCTCCCTGCCAGAGGAAGAGTGGGAAGCCGATCATCCCCTCTCTACAAGGAAGGCCAGAGGCTGGACTATTTGCGGCGGAAGATTTATTCATCTGGGGCAATTGAATTGCGGGTGGCAATAATGGGCTATTAACAAATACTGCTGTGGGAAAAGATGATGTGGTTTGTTGAAGTGTTACCTGATGACAAACAAGCCATGGCTAAAGTCCTGATATCAGAGGGACAGAAACTTGGCAAGCAACAACTCAACACAGTCAGGCATGTGGCTGACTGTAATAGTAGGGCCATGGTCTCTGGGATAGTGGTAAGAAGGCATTTGTGGCTGTGATTGTCAGCCCTCCCACAGGACATGAGAGCAAAGACAGAGAACCTCCCATTTGAAGGTTGTGACCTATTTAGAGAGCAGACTGATATGGTCTTGGATGGATCAGAAAGAACACGTTAATGGCAAAATCGTTGGGCGTAACACCCAGTCTGGCTCCATCATATAAATAAAGGTATTTCCCAAGCCACACACAGAGGTATCACCAGACAAGGCCTTAGCAGTTTTCAGAGTACAAATACCAATATCCCAGGCCCCAACAGCGGAGTTATTGGCCTGCCTATATCCAGGCATCCCAAGGTAGAAGGCAGAGCAAACAAAGAGGGAAGAACACTTCCTACTCACCCAGGCACCAACACTCTAGGGGTGCACAGATTTCCTGTCTAGGAGTTGAAAAAATTCTTTTTTGTGCCATTAACAAGATTTTACTACAAATGGTGTCAAATTACTAGCAATTAGGTTATTTTCTGGAATTTCACTCCTTGCCCTTTGTGCCATTAACAAGATATTATTACAAATGGTGTCAAATTACTAGCAACTAGTTAAAAAGAGGTTATTTTCTGGAATTTCACTCCTTGCCTCCATTTCAGCCTTCAGAGGTTCCCATGGTCAGCACCTCTGACTTTTTGTTACAGGAGATCATGTCCTTAATAGCAAAAGGGGCCATATCAGTGTTACCCCTGGACACTGACATGGGGGGGGGAGATTTTTCTCCATCCTGCAATGGTCCACAGATCTTAAGACATCTAGTTCAGTTGCTGGGTGCTCCTGACACTGCTCCAACTTTGATAAAAGTTTTCAGCAAGTTCCCATGTTATCTTTAAATGCACTAAGGCAAAGATGGAAGATG
>NW_015180088.1:0-2489 GCF_001447785.1 Gekko japonicus
ACCCCTTACTCATCTCCATCACCCTTTTCTGCACATTTTCCAGCTCTGCAATGTCATTTTACAATGATATGCAGTTACCAAAAAGGTACACAGTATTCCAAATGAGGTCACACAGGAGCATTACAATATTGCCATTTTATTTTCAATTCCTAATCTAATAATCATAATAATTTGCCTTTTTCACTGCTGCTACACACTAATGTTTTCATTGAGGTATCCACTGCACCCCAGGAACTCTTCCCCTCTTAATTGTGTCCAGTTCAAACCAGTTAATATTTAATTTTAACATTTATTACTGCACCCCAGGAACTCTTCCCCTCTTAATTGTGTCCAGTTCAAACTCCATCGGTATATATTTATAATTAACATTTATTGTTCCTAAGTGTATCAACTTACACTTACCAACACTGAACTTCATTGCCATGTTATTGGAGAAATCTTCCTGGAGCTCTTCAAAATCAATTTTTGTTCTCAGTATCCTTACATGATACTGCCTTGAAACTAATCACTACACTGTTAACCCCTATTCAACCTCATTTCCCCCTGCATCTCTTTCCCCACACTATTTCCTTTTCCTCCCTTCTAATGGCAACCTTTCCCTGTTGCCTTCTCTCCTTCCCACCCACCCACCAACCTACCATTTATCTGCCCCTCTATCTTCAGCTGTATTATTAATTTATTTACTCGGTTTATACCATGCCTCTACAATGGGGATCCAAAGCAGCTTACATCATTATCCTCTCCTCCAGTTTATCTTCACAACAATCTGTGAAGTAATTTAGACTAAGAATACATAATTGGCCCAAGGACACCTAGTGACCTACCGCAGCAGAGTAGTGATTTGAACCTGGGTCTCACAGATCCTAGTCTGAAACTCTAACCACTATGCAGCTTTTGTGAGGTAGCTGCTGTTGAACTGAAGCAAGCAGCCAGGCCTAAGTGAATCAGGCAAGCGGAATAGTAGCAAGCTGCCTGGTGGTTGCTGCTGGCCCTGGCCCTGATGAGTCCTCCTTTGAAGGCCAAAAGAACCTCAAAAAGGGCCCTGTACCTCCCCCTATCCTTTACTGACAGAAACCAAGTTTGGCAATACTATTGAAGTTCCTGGCAATGAATGCTGAAGGCATTTGTTTCTTAAAGCTACAGATGCTGCTTCTATGATTTGGGAGTGGGTTAACCCCAGTGTTTTCTTTTTTTAAGATCTCATGTTTTTCCGCAAACCCTCGGCATTTTTCAGATTTGTATAAAGACTTGTCCCTTCATAGCTCCAATCTCTGCACTTAAGTATCCATATTTATAATTAGCTAAGTAGACAGAAACTGACCATCTTTGGACTTGCTGAGCTTCAGGATCATAATTTATGACCATTCACATGTTACAGTCTATAGAGGTTGTGTCTGGATTTCCTCACTCTGCCTATCAGTCAGAGGTGACTTTTAGGATCCCTTCAATTCCTGAATGTGCATGAGTACAGCCCAATTCAGATCAGGACCATAGTGCATGGAAGAGAGGGCTTAAGTGTTCCCCCCGTGCCATTTTCCTGAAATGATCACTATTTGCCCTATTGAAAAGCTCCAGGGCTATTTCAGATTGCGAAAATGGTTGGTGGAGGATGGATCCCCTTTTCCCTATGCACCATGGTTCTACTCAGGCAATGGAAAATGGAGGGGAGGGCAGCAAATATTGCCTTATTGAAAGAAAGAATAGGGAATCATGACACAACCTAACATGTGACTCTGCTGCTCTGGGACCATAATTCTAAGGTACTCCCTTGACCCTCATCTTTGTTCCTTTTCTTGCAGTGAAGCTGTGTATATAGTTAACGCTGAGGAAGATTTTTGGATCCTGAGATTCAAGCGCCTCAAAAAATACTATCTGGATGTTATTGCCAAATGCTAACTCACCCAGAGTGCCATTTTCATTCATTACAATAGAGGGTCCTGGGGGTCAATAGAACTGTGATATACTTTTTTAAAGAGAAGCACCGAAGGGGAAAGTGTGGCAGCTGTGCTCCGATTACGCATGTTTGAGTTTGTACCTTTTGACTTTCAGCTTTATCTCTGGGTTCTGAGTTGTCAGTTCCATTAATCTTTCCTTAACAAACAAGCAAGCGGATTGCATTTCCATCCATAACTTGCATACTTAAAGCACCTTAGCTATTGTGTAGAATATTCTATTTGGCAGAGAGAAAGATTAGACTAAAAAGGAAAATAGACTGATATCAAGCTTCAGTTGTACTATCACTATGCAAAGTTCATACAATCTGAAAAACACGCGCACACACATCCTGCACAACCAGGCTTAACAGACTATTTGCTCTCTGGAGATTACAACTGTCTATTGTCAGCCACTTGCATGTTTGTAGATAAAAGCTGCACCAGGCCATCCAACTTCATTGTTTGCATAGTTTCCCCATCGCATCCTGTCTCTGCAAAAGTTATATTCTAGAAGATGTTTCCCAGTGCTGCTGATACCCCTTCTCGCACGTTTTA
>NW_015180089.1:0-2450 GCF_001447785.1 Gekko japonicus
TGAAGTGGGTGCCTTTGGGACAATTGATTTCCTAGTATCACTCTTTGTCCCTGACCTTGGAGAAAGGAAATGAGCCACTGCAAGGCCAGTCTCTGAACTCTGATGTCGATGAGGCGGCGGCTCAGTAGCTGATGGTCGACTGTGTCAAATGCAGCCAACAGGTCTAACATCAACAGGATTTCTGTTCCGCCTCGATCCAGGTGCCTCTGGAGGTCATCCATGAGGGCGACCAGTGCTGTCTCTGTCCCGTGACCCGGGCAGAAACTGGACTGGAAGAGATCTAATACAGAAGTGTCATCCAAAAAGCCTTGTAACTGAATTGCCACTGCCCTCTCTATTATCTTCCCCAGATAGGGCAAGTTGGAAACTGGTCGATAGTTGACCAATTCAGCAAGACCCAGTGATGGCTTTTTCAAGAGAGGGTGCACCATTGCTTCCTTAAGTGCCTCTGGGAACATTGATTATCTCCCACAGTGCACCTCGATACCCCTCATGGGCAGTTTTAATTAGCCACGAAGGGCACGGATCAAGGGAGCATGTGGTAGGGTGCACAGGAGCAATTTGTCGACTTCCTCAAGGCTGAGCGGGTTGAAATAATCCATAATATGACACGGAGACATGCTTGGAGCCTCAAGTTCATTCACTGTATCAACTTTAGTGGGGAGGTCACAGCAGAGCGACAAGACTTCATCCGCAAAATAGCTCGCAAAAGCCTCACAGCCGATATCCAATTCCTTATGGTTTAATCTGTTTTGGGTCAGAGCAGTAATGGACCGAATCGTTCTAAACAATTGGGCTGGGCGTGAGCTTGCAGACGCAATCTCAGCCATATGATACTGTCTTTTAACGGCCTTGACTCCCATCTCATAGGATCTCATAAATGTCCTATAAAATGCTCTTGTGGCTTCCTCGCGAATGCGCCGCCACTGCCTCTCGAGCCGTCCTAACTCCCACTTCATTAGCCTCAGCTCCTGAGTAAACCAAGGAGTGAGCTACAGCCGGGGGCGCAGAGGGTGCCGGGGAGCGATCTCGTCAATGGCTGTCAAGAGTTGGCTATGCCAGTCCTCTACAAGCTCATTCAATGAGCCACCAGTCCTCTACAAGCTCATTCAATTAGCCTTTTATGCCAATGCTTGAAGACTCCAAGCTAAGATGGGAGAGCTGGAGTGCTTGGTGTGACAGAGTGTTGGACTAGATGGGCCATTGGCCTGATCCAACATTGGATTCTCTTATGTTCTTATGGTGTTCTCTTATATCTTTTATATTGTTGTTGTTTTTTTTGTATTGTTGTATTTTATATACTGTTAGCTGCCCCAAGTCCCATTCAGGGGAGAGAGAGTGGGATAAAATTTTTATAAATAAATACAAATAAAATAAATAAATAAGCCAACAGGACCTGGTGAATCTCTGGTTTGCAGTCAGTCCAAAGGGATGATTGTGTAAATATTCATGGTAATATTGATAGTAGTATAATGGAGCTTGAGAGTCAGGGCACAATGGTGACTGAGGGCCATGTGTGGCGACTATGGGGCTGAGGGAGGTGAGGGTCACTGGAGAGGGAAACACATTATAGGTGTCTATATGCCAATGCTTGAATTCTCTGAGCCAACATGGAAGAACTGGAGTGCTTAGTGTTCACTGACAATTTCAAAATAGCAGTTATCTCAGAAACATGGTGGAATGGGGAAAATCTATGGGACACAGTCATTCCTGGGTATGAGATCTATAGGCAGGACAGGGTTGGTAGCGGTGTTGCATTTGTACATCAAAGAGGGCATAGTATCTAATGTTAGAAAACATCAGTGGAATTAACTGCCCAAGAGAAGTGATATGGGTGGAAATACTGAATCCAAAGGGTTACTAAAAAGTGGGGTGTACTATCACCCGGCTGATCTTGAGATGCAAAAGGAAATAATGGCGTTGACTAAAGCAGATAATGCTATTATACTGGGAGACTTCAACTACCCTCACATTGACTGGGTAAACGTGTGCTCAAGTCATGCTGTAAAAAATGAGATCTCTAAACATCATAAATGATTGTGCACTGTAACAGTTGGTCACAGAACCAACCAGAGGGCCAGTGATCTTGGACTTGGTTCTGAGTGGGTTTCAAGACCTGGTGACAGATGTAGAGGTACCAATTGGGAACAGTGACCACAATACTATTAATTCCAAAAGTTAGAAACTAAAAATAAAACATCCAATGTTGTAATACCCCATACAGATCTATGACATAGCTTCATTTGGAATACTGTGTACACTTCTAGTCACCATATCTCAAAAAGGACACTGCAGAACTGAAAAAGGTACAGAGGAGGACAACCAAGATGATTAGGGGGCTGGAGCACCTTCCCTATGAGGAAAGGCTGAAGAGTCTGGGACTTTATAATTAAGAAAAGAGATGACTTAATGGGGGACATGTTAGAGTTTTGAAAAATTATGCATGAGGT
>NW_015180090.1:0-2052 GCF_001447785.1 Gekko japonicus
AACATCTGTAAATTGCTACCAGGGACAATCTGTATGCTCACATTTCCTCCCCTCCATATAACACTGGAGGACTCTTATGGTCCCTGTCATCAAACCTCACTTCAATATTGATTATCAATTTGTCTAGTTCTGAGTTTTGCAAGTTCTGAATTACTAGAATGGATAGTAATTTGGTAGGCAATGTAGGCAGAGAAGCTGTATTTTAAGAATATGCTTCCTCTGAATCATTTAATCCTGATTTCCAAGCCTACAAACCCCAACATTTTAAATCTTTTTTTTAGATCAGTTTTTGGAGAAGCTGAAGTAGATTGCAGCTTATATTTCTATGTGTCAGTCAGTGTTCCCTCTAAGCTGAGTTACTGTGAGCTAGCTCACAGTTTTTTAGCCTCTGGCTCACATGTTTTTGCCTTCACTCATGAAGGATGGCTCCAGAGCAAACTCATTCATGCAGTAGCCAAATTGCTCGCTCACAACTTTAATCCCAGTGGCTCACAGAGTAGGATTTTTGCTCACAGGACTCCACAGCTTAGAGGGAACATTGGTGTCAGTACAGGAATGCTGTCTGGCATTAATTAAAATGTAGAATAACTGGGAAAAAATAAGATGGGTAGCCATGTTAATCTGTCTGTAGCAGTAGAAAAGAGCAAGAGTCCAGTAACACCTCAAAGACTAACAAAATTGGTGGCAGGGGAGGAGCTTTCTGGAGCTAGAATGTGCTTATATCTTGGGGAGCGGGGTGATTTCAGTTGCTAAATGACAATAGCAGGCAAATGACAATAACAGGAGAATGACCATAGCAGGCATGATTGATCACCCCACTCTCCAAGACATAAGGACTGATGAATTCACATCTCAGCTGTATCTGAAGAAGTGAGCAGTGACTCACGAAAGCTCCTAACCTGCCACATATTTTGTTAGCCTTTCGGTCCTACTGGATTCTTGTCCTTTTCTACAAAAAATAAATTAATTTTTAAAAGCTGTGAAAGTGCTCTTACATGAAACCATGGTGCTAGAGGAATCATAGTCCATTTTACAAGGCATGGCATAATCCATTTTAGCCTAAGCTGGAGCACATGAGGACATTGCAGAAGAGAGGCCCAGTGGTAGAGCATCTGCTTTTCATGCAGTTCGATCCCCGGCATCCCCAGTTAAAAGGATCAGGCAATAGGTGATGAGAAAGACCACTCCCTGAGACCCTGGGGAGCCACTGTCAGCCTGAATAGACAATACTGACTAGTGGTTTGATTCAGTATAAGGCAGCTTCATGTGTCAAGAATATGTACAAGAGAGTCTACTGACTGGAGGGGGCATGAACTAGTTTTACTGCAATGAAGTAATTAAAAAAAATAGAAGAAACTTCTAAAATAAACGTGGCTTAGTTTGGATCCAAAGTGCTTTGTGGAACTAAATCAGGAAACCCAATCTTATCATCTCGTTATGCCAATCCACTGCAAACAAAATGGGCGTGACCTTTGTCTGGCACTTTTGACAGGCACTCACTATCCCAAAGGCATGGCATTCTGGTTGTCATCTTTCCTAATGTGACTCCTGGCTGCCAGGTGCTTGCTCTGTGGCGGAAAATGATTTTAAAATTCAGGGGAACAGTCTGGGCTTATGACAGGTCTTTCAATTAATTAACCATTAATTGCTCTTGCACCCCTGGCTTTTAGATGTATGGATTTATAAAACAACCACTGAGGGTTTTTTTTTTGTCTGTTGTTCTCATTGGTTCAAAGGCTGCTTTGGAGATAGGTGATAAGAATAGATTACAGGACAAGGTTGTAAGAACAAGCACTGATGGTGATCTCTTTACATGGATGAATGACACCGTAGCACTTTGATTCAGATGGGTAGCCGTGTTGGTCTGAAGCAACATAACAAATTTTGAGTCCAGTGGGTGCCACTTAGAGTCAAACTTGTTTCTACAGTAGCACTTTGCAGCTGATTTCTTGTCTTCTTCCATGGCTGGCCCTTTCTAGTCACATGTTCATCTTCATTTGCATGGATGATATGGTGCTCTTACTGTTAGTGAACAAGCCTGATATTTGTTTT
>NW_015180091.1:0-2451 GCF_001447785.1 Gekko japonicus
CTTATTTATTAATAAGATGACAACTGGATTATTTGGTTCTGCTGCAGGGCACAAGTTTCATAATATATATTCCTGTTTTTTTCTGGCAATATATAACATCTGCATTTGCTCTAAACAAAAAATAAAACACTAGCCTAACAGTAAAAAGCCTTGCTGCTTCCTAGTCCTGCTTTGCAAGTTCTTCTCTCTGGATCTCTTTTATATTATTTGCTCAAACACTACCGGGATTCCCTTTCTTCCCGGAACTCCAAACTGTGTACAGCTCCAGTCCACTTGAATCATAAGCTGACCACTCCCAGTCAACATCCCTGTGCAGAAAAGGATAGGTTATATCTCAGACCATGCTTTTTCCTGTCCCGTCTTTTCTGCCTCTCTAAAGCTCCATCTGCACATTACAAAGTCCTTGTATGAGTTGGGGAGCACTACAAGGGCCTGTTTGCCACCACAGCATGCAGGCAGAAGGAGCCTTAACCTCCAGCACCCCATGCTATTTTTGCACCTGCAAATTGCCCAATGGGACAAAACTCCCACTGCACATGCGATACCAAGTCCTAACAAGCACAATGACTTTTATAAATGAGTAGACGGCACTTAACTGTTCATCCTTCTGTCAGGTTCACATTGCATAAGGGGTTTGTCTGGGCACTGGGACTATATACAGGTACTTGTGTGTTCTTAGTATTTTGTGCTGCATTTGAGAATTATTTATTTGCTTGTAACCCTGTTCCCCCTCAATAAACTTTCTTTGGTCATTCTGCTAAATCTCCTCTTGTGTTTTGCTATTATGCCTGACTCAAAGTTTCCATCTTTTGATTTTAAAATTCCCTTAGAAATGTCTGTTATTGCCCATTTGGCCAGCTGTGAAAAACTAAATTTACAGCTCTTTTACAATAGAAGTGAGAGGTGGCAGAAGTGGGGTTTCACTCTTATGCTTGGCTTCATCAGACTGAAGCAGTTGTGTGTCCAGGACACATGTCTTCTCAAACAGACACAGTAACAATAAAATGAGTCTTTGTAATACTTCGACCATTTTATACCAGATGTAACCAAGTCCATCTCATTGCTATTCAATGGTGCATGTTGCCCCTTTAGTTAAATAAGATTGCCTTTCTTTGCTGACAGGAACTTCATATTTTATACACAGCTCATGTACACCATTGCAGAGGGGAAGAATTTATCCCCAGACACTCTGGTGGAGATGTGCAAAGGACCATTTACTAGCCATGGCTTTATTATCATATGTATGTTGGAATGTCCCTGGCCACACCCTAACATATTTTTGCTTCTGTTCACTAGCAGAACATCCGTGCACTCAGAAGAGCTAGATTTGAGTCCAATAGCACCTTAAATACCAACAAGATTTCCAGGGAACCTGATGAAGGAAGCTTTGACTCTAAAAAGCCCTGTACCCTGGAAATCTTGACGCTACTGGACTCAGATATAGCTCTTCTACTGCACACCAACACGACTACACACCTGAAACTGTCAGTGTAACCAGTCTAGAAGATTACACACACGAGTAAGATTTGTTGCCTGATTGTAAAGGTGTTGATACTTTATCTAGATCATTGCCCAGTAACAGTAAGGGATACTTGTGTATGTGTAAAGTGTTCTCAAATCACAGCTAACTTCAGTGACCCCAGCAAAGGGCTTTCAAGGCAAGTGAGAAGCAGAGGTGGTTTGCCATTGCCTTCCTCTGTAGTCTTCCTTGGTGGACCTCCTGATGGCACCTGGGTTTTGGTTGCTGTGTGACACAAAGTGTTGGGCTGGATGGGCCATTGGCCTGATCCAACATGGCTTCTATTATATTCTTTTGTTCTCTTAACCAGAGCTGACCCTGCTTAGCTTCTGAGATCTGACAAGATCAGGCTGAACCATGCCACCTCCCCTCCTCCAAGGGATATTTAGCACTTTCCAAATCAAGTTCATTGTTGAAGCAGATGTTCGGGAATTCCTGGGGTAGATTTTTGTTCATAAGTTTCCAAAAGTTATTTTCAAGAACTTGCAATAGAAAATTAGGAATCAAGGCAGTCAGTGAAAAAAAGTAAAACTTGTGTTTGCCTTGAATGATTGCATAATTATATTGTCTGCCTAAAATTCTGCTGTGCACAAAGTTCAGGCTACTTGTTGCAGCCATGGAAACAGCTCTGCAGGAAGAATTCTGTGAAATACAGATCCCAGTGACTAGCACTGCTTTAGATATCACTATGGAGGAAAAGAGTGCTATAGTTTAAGACAGTATTTTGGGGGAGGGGGGAGGGTCCAATTATCTTTGTAGGTACCAGGTCCATAAACAGAAATGGGGGCAATAGGAGAAATTTTTATTAGCTTTATATTGATTGCCAGTAAGAAGAAACAAATTGATACCATCTATATGTGTCTGTGAGTCAAGAGAATAGATTACCTGTCTTGTATTGCACTTGAGGTGGTGAAGCCTCTGACACTGACTGA
>NW_015180092.1:0-2609 GCF_001447785.1 Gekko japonicus
GTTGCGCGCAAGATGTCAAAGGGTCCTCTGGTACTAAAGTCTTGTCTGTTTCATAGAGACTTAATGCGTGGAAATGCACAGCTGTAGTTTTTCATGGCATAGAGGTAAATAACATCACAGGATAACTAACATCCCATTAAAGGGACAGGGCTTGTTTTTTCTCCAGGCAGCTGGTAACGCTACCCAGGAATGTCAATAATTTACTTCACTTGAGGGTCACAAGTATACCCAGAGTGTCATTTCACTTCAAGCGCACTTCATGCTATTTAGGTATGCGGATGGGACTTCACTGATCAGGCACCAGTTTTGGGCCATTATGGCCTGGCCTTTGGGATTGTTGGGCCTTTCTGAGAAAAGTTAGGCACCCATTCCTCCAGACTTGGGGCGGTATCGACAGCAGCAGCATTATGGCGATCAGCCCCTTAAAGGAGCTCTGTGTGCCTCCATTGCTATACGGTGAGATCGTTACATTGTTGTCTTCAGTTCATTTTTTTTTTCCCCTAGGTGCTGTGTTCTGTGACAGGAGGAGATGGATTCTTATCTGCAGATGCAGCTCTAACTTTTGGGCAGCTCATCAGGCCAATAGATCAGCCATTGGTTCTCAGCTTGGTCTTAGCCAGTGGGCCAATGCGAGGTGATGACCTGGGATTCCTGAACGTGAAGGCCCTAGTCGGCAAGCCCGGGATGATCTTTCATTTATTCAGTGACAGTGCCCAGATGCAGAATTGTGTGGTATGCAGGGGTCATTTTGTAGAAAAAGAGGTGCAGGAGCTCATTAGCATAACTCATTAGCATAACTTATTTGAATATGCTACACCCCCTAACGTCACTGGAAGTGTGTCAGAAGGCAACACCCACCACTCAGGCTCCACTGGACTGTTTTGGAATGCTAGCTATTGGGGGGGGGGAGCGTGCAGATCTGTCCTCGCAGAGGAAGGAGAGCTTGTACCTGAATAAAACTTGGTCTTAAAGGTGCCACTGGTCTGTTTTGGACTGGGGGGGGCTCTGCAATTTACCTGGCTGCTTCTTGCTCTGACTGAGGGCTGCTGGGAGCAGGGGGTGGGGCCTGTTGCATGTGCCTGCCCCCTGGGCTCTTTACTGTCGGAGCTCCGCTCCTATGCGCTCCTGCAGGAAATGACCCCTGGTGGTATGCCATACTTCCATGCCTTGTATGGCGTAGCGCTTTGGATCCCAAGGGGATTGAGGGAGCTCGGTCAAGGCCAGTGGGGACCTCTAGAATAGCAACGGTGGCCACACACAGTAATTGAGTGGTCGGCCATGATTCCACGCCGGGTATGGCGTAGCGCTGTGGATCCCAAGGGGATTGAGGGAGCTCAGCACATAGCCAATGGGGAGCTCTAGAATAGCAATGGTGGCCAGACACAGTAATTGTGTGGTCAGCCATGATCCCAGGGGGATCAAAAGTGCTTGGTGCAAGGCCAATGGGGAGCTCCAGAATAGCAATGGTGACCAGACACAGTAATTGCATGGTCGGCCATGATTACATGCCAGGTATGGCATAGATCTTTGGATCCCAAGGGGATTGAAGGAGCTTGGCGCAGGGCCAATTGGGAGCTCCGGAATAGCAATGGTGGCCAGATGCAGTAATAGTGTGGTCAGCCATGATTCCACACCTGGTATGGCGTAGAGATGGTGTCTTGCCCGTTGTACGGTAAGGATGGGGTCAAGGTGACACCAGGCCTTGACCGTGCCACTGTTCTCTGTTTGCCCTTTCTGTTACTTTCATTATGTTAAATAAAGTGGCCTTAGTTTTACCCAGGCTTGGTTGTCTGTTCTTCCGTCTGGGGGGACAATGTTAAATATGTTGGAGGCGTGTCATGTATAAAAACTAGAAAGGTGATAATTGAGAAGATTTTTTTTAATATTCAAGAGACCACAGAGAGAAAGGAGACAAAGGTGATGAAAGTTATGGAATAATTGATTTGGAAGGAAATCCAGGCCCAAGAGGTAATCCGTTTTTTCCCCTTAATTCTTTTCTCTCTTCTTTCTCTCTATATCTTATAATGCCACATATATTTTAATACTCTTACTTTTTACTGTGCATAAATCACTGTACATATAACCTATGTAGATATATCCTGGGAATATGTACCATAATGCAAAATGGAACATACTAAGGGCTGCTTCTAAGGCTGATTATTATATTACAAAGTCTTTGTGGATTAATATGTTACAGAGTCATGAGAACTTTCTATCCAATGTGTTCTGGGAGTTATGTGCTCAGAACCTATTCCTCCATGCATGTGGGCCCAATTTGGATCAGTACCACAGGAAGAGAACCCTAACTCATTTAGGCCCTTATCATTTTCCTCACCTGAAAGGGCCATGGGAAACTGCTATTTGACATACTGGGAAAGTGGACAGTGACAAATACATTTCCCCATCAAGGCAAACAGCAGCTCCCTGAGGTTGTTTGGGGTAAGGAAAATGGTACAGGTTTTAATATTTTATTCCAGAATGTTTTAATATTATATCCCTGCATGGTTTAATATTGTATTCCTGGATACAGATTTACTTCTTTTACAGGAACACCCTCCCAAATCATTCTCTTTTGCACATTTTGTGAAATGATAGTGTGTATGTGTGTG
>NW_015180093.1:0-2823 GCF_001447785.1 Gekko japonicus
AAGACTTCCTTAACCATTACATATAGGTAGAGGTGTGGGGGTGGGTTAGTTGCCAGGTAGGGCTAGTGAGAGTCAAGGTGAATAAGTATCTCAGTGATAAGCAGAGGTCCTTTTGTAGAAAAAGAGGTGCAGGAGCTCATTAGCATAACTCATTAGCACAACTTATTTGCATATGCCACACCCCCTGACATCACTGGAAGTGTGTCAGAAGGCAACACCCACCCCACCGCTCGGGCTCCACTGGACTGTTTTGGATTGCAAGCTAAGGGGGGGGGAAGCATGCAGATCTGCCCTCACAGAGGAGGGAGAGCTTGTACCTGAATAAACCTTGGCCTTAAAGGTGCCACTGGGCTGTTTTGGATAGCTATGGGGGGGGGGCTCTGCAATGTACCTGGCTGCTTCTTGCTCCTTGTGGCCGGGGGCTGCTGGGAGCAGGGGGTGGTGTTTCCTGCAGGAAATGACCCCCGGTGATAAGTATAGCTAAAATTTGATTGAAGCAGTTGGTAAGACCTGTGAATAGCACAAATTAAAAGAGTTAACAAACAAATGTGAGAACAAAGTCTGAGTCCACTTGTCACCTTTTCAGACCAACAAAGTTTTATTCTGGGTGTTAGCTTCCATGTGCATGCCCACTTCATCAGATGCATTGAAGTTAGACTTCCTCAATCATTGCATATAGTTAGAGAGAGGGGGGGGGGGTTAGTTGCCAGGAAAGGCTAGTTACAGTTAAGATGCATCAGTAACTCAGTGATAAGTATAGCTAAGATTAGATTGAAACCATTGGTAAAACCTGTGAATAGCACGAATTAGCATACAGATAATAAAAGAGTTAACAAAGAGATGTGAGAAGAAAGCCAGAGTCCAGGGACACCTTTAACACCAGCAAAGTTAAATTCTGGGTAGAAGTGAGAACTGAGTGACTTGGCATGTGTAGTGACATACGAACCCAGTACAAACCTCTTCTATACCTTGGAAGAGATCGTTCAAATAGGGAGGTTGGCCTTTTTGTTGGGGGCAGAACACCAACTGAAAAGGGTGAACATTATCTGGGACCTCTAAACAGCATACTCTTATAATCAAGATCCTGAGGTCTGGGTGGGGTTCCCCCCAGCTTTCTGTGCTCCTCCCCACCACAAGGCAGCTGGCCAATGGGGGGGAAACCCTGCCTGCAAATTCCTCCATACCCGGCGTCACGATGTCACCCAGAAGCAGGGGTCATTTCCTGCAGGAGCGCACAGGAGCGGAGCTCCAGCAGTAAAAAGCCCAGGAGGCGGGCACATGCAACAAACCCCACCCCCTGCTCCCAGCAACCCTCAGTCAGAGCTAGAAGCAGCCAGGTAAGCTGCAGAGCCCCCCCCCCGCCCCCCTGGTCCAAAACAGTCCAGTGGCACCTTTAAGACCAAGTTTTATTCAGGTACAAGCTCTCCCTCCTCTGCGAGGACAGATCTGCACGCCCCCCCCCCAATACCTAGCAATCCAAAACAGTCCAGTGGAGCCTGAGCGGTGGGTGTTGCCTTCTGACACGCTTCTGGTGATGTCAGGGGGTGTGGCATATGCAAATGAGTTATGCCAATGAGGTATGCTAATGAGCTCCTGCACCTCTTTTACTACGAAATGACCCCTGCTCAGAAGTGATGTCATTGTGCCACTGACGTCACACAACGACACTCTATTTTTTGGGGGCAAAATTCTATGGTAAATTTGGGGCTCAAACCATAGAGTTTTCTCCAAAAACTAGAGTGTCGCCGTGAAACGTTGGCAGCATTATGACGTCACTCCCGGGTGGCCCCATTGTGCTCCACATGCTTTGCACAAGTGGCAAAAGATCCCAGGACGGGAGTCTAGGGTACGTGTTTCTGCCAACCTGAGTTAAACCCATCTTGCCAAAAAGAAAAAAAAAATGTACATAAGCCATCCAAAAAGTATATGGGGTTAATGTATCCCAAAGAAACAGACCACATTGGTACATGTCCAGCCATCTGTGCATGTGCAGGGGGAAAAAAAGAGAGAAAACATATTTAAAAGCAAAAATTGTCCAACGGCAAGGGGGGGGGAATAAATGTGATTACACAGACATATGGGAGAGGAAGCAGGAAGGGGGTCGGTGGGATTTCCGTTCCCTACCACTAGTCCTCATTACAGTCCCCTTGTATAATAGTAGCAATTAAAGTATTCATACAGAATTTTCAGCATTCAAAGTGCTTTACACACATTGTCTTGATGTAAACTTGTAACCCCTACAACCACATTGTAAGGTAGGCTGGAATTCCCATGTTTTGAATGGGAGGTGTCTGAAGTAGCTACTTAAACAATGCGTAGCAAAGCTAGAATTTAAACCCAAGACCTCTCAAATCACAGCTCAAACCATACACAAAACCAGCTTTCTCTGGTGTAGTGGTTAAGTGCGCAGACTCTAATCTGGGAGAACCGGGTTTGATTCCCCACTCCTCCACTTGCACCTGCTGATGTGACCTTGGGTCAGGTTCTGGCACAGCTATTCTTGAAAAAGAGCATTTCTGTCAGAGCTTTCTCAGCCCCACCTACCTCCCAGGGTGTCTGTTGTGGGGAGGGGAAGGGAAAGGAATTTGTAAGCCGCTCTGAGACTCCTTTGGGTAGTGAAGTGCAGGGTATAAATCCAATCTCTTCTTCTTCTCTGTTGTCAATGCTTATAGACCAAAAGCAATGAGATTTCCTGCTTCTGATTTTGCATGGATTTTTGATCTTACACATACTGTTGGATGTCATCAGGTTGAGGGAGGACTAAGTGAAGGACTACAGATAAGGAAGAAGACAGAAGAGGAAAGCAAAAGGAAAGGAAGAGTG
>NW_015180094.1:0-3011 GCF_001447785.1 Gekko japonicus
GTCATCATGCTGGCAGTGTCTGGGTGATGTTCTGGTATATGGGCCAACATTTCATGGCAGAAGCCATTTTTACAATAGAGCTTTTGCTCAAATATCAGAGCATCACCTGGATGTCACAGCATGATGACATCGCTTCCGGTACATGCCAGAAATGGCATTCCCTCATGGCCTGCAGTGTTCCCTCTAAGCTGTGCACGTGAGCTGCCACTCATTAACATAGTAAGCCCCGCTCAACAGCAATCTGGAGCCGTGCAGGGTCTTGCATCGCCCACTGCCAATTTTAAGATTACAGCAGTTATATGCTGCTCAGGAAGTGAACTGTTCCACTCAGTAGGGGAAAAAAATTAGAGGGAGCATTGGTTGCCTGGCAACATAGCATGGGCCTCCCTCCTGCTCCTGGTACCCCCAGCCGGGTGTCAGGAAGGACTTGGGTTGCCTCCCATTGTTAAATTTTGTATCGTTGAATGTGTCATGTTAAGTCTTTTGCTTTGTTTCAGTTCTGGTTTTTATTTCAGACTTCTGGTTGATCTAAAATTTATATCCTAATGCATTGGTTATTGAATGTCCCATTTTGTCCCGTTCGTTATTGAATGTCCCATTTTGGTGACTGCATTGACTCATCCCAGTGAGAAAGGAGGGCTATAAATAATGTAAATAAATTAATTAAAATAAAGTGCCTTGAACTATCCCTGCAACTTGTGCCCCAACATGTTTCACTTATCCTTAACAGAACACGTCTTCCTAAAAGATACCATAAAGGTAAAGGTAAAGGTTCCCTTGCTCGAAAGCCAGTCAAATCCGACTCTAGGGTTGCGGTGCTCATCTCCATTACAAAGCCAAAGAGCCAGCGCTGTCCGAAGACGTTTCCGTGGTCATGTGGCCGGCATGACTAAACACCAAGGCGCACGGAACGCTGTTACCTTCCCACCGAAGAGGTACCTATTTATCTACTTGCAATTCCTTGCTTTCGAACTGCTAGGTTGGCAGGAGCTGGAACTAGAGATGGGAGCTCACTCCATCATGCGGCACACTCGGGTCTCGAACTGCTGAACTACCGACCTTCCACAGCCTGCAGTTCAGCGTCTTAACCACTTGAGCCACCGCAGCTCCTAAAAGATACCCTACAGTCCCAGAAAACCTGTCCTCTTCTCTGTGATGCATTAATGATCCACGTGCCTCTAAAAAAAAACCCTCTGTGACTGCATGCACTTTTTATGCAAACACATTTTTTTTTATCAACAGAAACTGAAGAATGTGCCGGAAACCAATCGCTTGACAAAAGCTGGAAGGTAGCATGAAAGGCAATGGACGAAATTGCCATGAATGGGTTGCCCAAAAAAGTAACTTTAGACCAGCTTTGTACACATATCTATTTCAGAAAAGGATATTTCACCACACCAAGTAATCCACAAAGTCTGTACCAAACAATCACTGTTTTATGCCTTCCTGTACCCAAAGATCTCCCCCAAACAGAACACCCATGTGTTCGTTTTGAAAATCCTATCCTCACAATCAGGCTTTTCATAATCAGATTTTATTTTTACAGTTCACTTCCCACACCCACCATACTCATTAGTTCCCAAATACTATACTATATAAAGTATTCATCCCACCCAATTATCAGGCAATCCTTCAGGACGACGCACTGGCTCAGTTCCAAATAGCCAATACATTTCAACAGGAAGTAAAAATAAAGGATGCGCGCCTAAAATTATAGCAGACCACTAGGGGAAAGAATGCGATAATGAGAGATATTTTGGGACCCCTCACTACCCACCAAATCAGCTAACTCTGAGGCAACTTAACATGTGAAGGTTATCATGCCTACAGCAAATCAATACAACAAGGCATTCTCGGTGCTTACCTTTCCGGTTGTGGAATTTAAGACCTGCCTTTTGGCTTGACTTTGTGTGGCTACGAGTTTCGTGTATTTAAAGATTTGTTAGATTTGACCTCGACAATCCAATGGCCCATTTCAGTACAAGGCAGCTTGATGTGTGGGACTTGTGATGATTACATGACCAATGAGGGAGGAGGAAATGGATTTGAGAAAAGTTAATGACAGCTGAGGACCATTCTCTTTACTCTTGTGGTAAGGCATCCGTCTCCCTTGAAATGTATGTGGCCCTAGTTAGATGATTAAATATATGTGTAAACCGCTCCGAGCCTCCGGGAAGGAGCGGTATAGAAATGGAATGAAATAAATAAATAAATAAATAAATTCAGCAAATCATTGGAGTGAATCACTAGGAGCAGAGTGGGATCAAAACCTAAATGGGATAGATCTGGGGGAATCCAATCACACCCATTTTACACATGACCTTGTCACTGTGGTAGGGACCAAACTATTTTCTGCAGTTGTCTCCACACTGCAAAAAAATAACATGCTAGATTTGGTGGGACAATGAAGAAAGCTGACAGAAAGTTGATTCCTTTGCAATGGGGTGTTGGAAGAGAGTTTTATGGATACCATGGACCACCAAAAAGATAAATCAGTAGGTTCTTGACCAAATCAAGCCCAAATTCTCCCTAGAAGCTACAATGACTAAACTGAGGCTATCGCGCTTTGGTCGGTCACATTATGAAAATACAAGAGTCACTGAAAAAGACGATAATGCTAGGAAAAGTTGAAGGCCGCAGGAAAAGAGGAAGACCCAACAGGAGATGGGTCAAGGAAGGTGTGGCCCTCAATTTGCAAGACCTGAGCAAGGCGGTTAATAGGACGTTTGGGAGCACATTAATTCATAGGGTCACCATAAGTCAGAAGAGACTTGACGGCACTTATTACAGATAGAGATCTGACGGGATTCTGATGAGAATGTACAGTCACATCACAACAGAAGCCATCCATGTTCTGTTTGCCTGGCCTATACAGTGAACGTGGCAGCTTTGCTCAAGAACTCGAGGCGCTCTCCTGCACACACCAGAGTAGGCAAGTTGGGGCTGATCTCATTAAGAACTTTTCATGCAGGTTCTACAGCTGTGATTTACTCCGTCATCTACTTTAAATA
>NW_015180095.1:0-2417 GCF_001447785.1 Gekko japonicus
AACATGCTGTCATGGAAATCTCAGGCCAGGGTTGCTGTTGTTTTTAATCATACATAGCTGAGTGTCAAAAAGTAGTTTATTCCTCACAACTGCGGGGCTGGCTACTAATCAAAAAGATGGATTTGGCCCTGGGGTTCCTAATCTAGAACGTAAACTCTGTTTTAAAACTACAGGAAAAAATTGTCTAACAAAGTCATTGAGACTGCACCTTTCTAAATTGTTCCTCCTTGAGATTCAGAAGAAATTCACATTCCTTTCAGTTTTACTAGACACAGGAAATGCTTTGATTAATAACTCTTTAAATTCCTTTCCTTCCATTCTCCATTTGTTGACAAATGAGTAAAAAACATTGATCTCCTTTGTCTTACTGGAGACAGATAATAGTTTACCAGAGCTGAAGTAGTATGACAGAGCCATGATTGACCATGGTATACAGCTCATTTCACTCACTCTTACGTTGGTTTACAAAGGTACTACTGTTGCTTTCAAAATAATCAAATATGATTCTATATGACAGCAGATGAGGAAACAGTATAACATACTTCTTTTACAAAGTAGCTCTCTTGAAGCTTTTTAACCTTTCAATAAAAATTGAAATAAAAACAAAGTTGGGGGAGGGAAAGAATGTTGACTGTGGTAGCAAACCAGAGTTGCATGTTGGAAAGAAAGAAAAATCTTAAATCTGGCTAGAAATTTATTCTAAAATCTATGCACCTCTTAGGACAAGAGTTTCTTGGTAAAATAAGTGTACACTCGTTGCTCACTTGTTGCAGAGGTTCCAAATATCTTTCTTCCAGATAGTATTTAAGTTGCACAGATACCAAATTCTTAGTACTTTAGAATCTGATTTTGATCCAACTAGCCCTTTCACTGTGATTTTCAGTGCTGAGTCAAATAGTTAAATATAATGATGCAACTACTTATCTTCAGTATTTCAGGAGCAACAGATGTTTTTTGACTACTCACTACAGAATTTTCAAAACTGTTTTAGAGACTGAACATTCTCCCACTATACCACTCAAGCATGTATGTGGCAACTTTATCAGCTGCCATGGGAATAATCAATAGAACTGGAAAATGGCATTCAAATATTTAAAAAATACAATTGGTGTTTTGATCAACTACAATATGAGAAAAGCTGTACCTGGACTCAGCCTTTGCTCTCCTACAAAAGACAAAAGACTTGTGACCACGTTGCACTGAGGTTAGGAATGGAACGCCAGGCAACCTACCGACTAAAATATTATCAATACACTGCCTAGTAAGCCGCTCAGAGACCCCCTGAGAAAGAGGGTTCGAGTGGGATATAAAGTCTAAAGTTAAATAAATAAAAAAATAAAATAGTATATGATCATTGTCAACTATTTCCAAATATTCTGGGAAGCCAAGAATACCACTGCGTAGGGTAGAGGAGCTTCCCTTTTTATCTCTTTGCTATTTAATTTGTTAGCAAAGGCAGGAATGAGAGTGACTGGGCCATTAGCCCTGCAGTAGTCAGGGGAAGACCTAGAAGCATAGAAAAGCTTCTGCCGTTGACCACCTGGTATAATTGCAAGCATCTCCAGAAGTATAGTTTTGTTAATGATTTCAAATGTCTGGTAATATTTGAACAGTCAAATTCCCAAGGCACAAGCATTATATCACTGATCATCTGCACATGTCCTGGCCTGGTATTAGGTGAGATAAGGGAGGAGGATTTATACCCCACCCTTCACTCAGAGTGGCTTACAATCACCTTCCCTTTCTCTCCCCACAACAGACACCCTGAAAGGTAGATGGGGGCTGAGAGAGCTCTGAGAGAACTGCTCTTGAGAGAACAGCTCTGACAGAACTGTGACTGACCCAAGGTCACCCAGCTGGCTGCATGTGAAGGAGTGGTGAATCAGATTAGATTCTGCCACTCTTAACCACTATGCCAAACTGGCTCTCAAACAGACAGCAAGTAATTAGGGACTGATAAGGCTGGATGTCAGCTGCAGAACCTAGGACAGCTCCCTGTTGTAAGGAATGGTCAACTTGTTTTAAGGAAAGTCCACATCTAAGGATGCATATGAAATTCCCAACTGATTAATTTCCAATCAAATCTGATCTTTCCACTCATCAGCACAACATATAAAACTAATCCAACATGCTTTTATTCTCTCCTCATTTTGTTGCCTACAGGATGAAGTAAAATACAAATTCAAATGTTTTGATGAAGGGAGCATTGACTCTCAAAAGCGTGTTCCTGAAAATCTTGTTCATATCTACAGTCCTACTGGATTCAAATCTAGATATTCCAATGTGAATTCAGATATATATACTTGGGAACAGTATATGACTGCAGAGCTCTTTCAGCCAAACACATGAAATAGCATTATGAACAGTGTAGTAAAATTAGTATTTAAATACATACTATTTGTTGTTGTTGTTCAGTC